>NC_137874.1:9956116-10041116 GCF_963924005.1 Protomyctophum bolini | reverse complement strand
ATATGTAAGCATGCGCACACACACACACACGCACATGCACGCACACGCACACACACACACACACACACACACACACACACACACACACACACACACACACACACACACACACACACACACACACACACACACACACACACACTCTCCGGCCTCAAGGTGAACTGCACTGTGTTCTTAGCCATATGACTGTCAGTCATAAGATCTTGCAGCGCTCCGCTCTCTGTTTGTTTATAATAATTTCACATCTGATCTGAAAATGTTGTGCAAGGGCTTGGTGCACATGACGGGATATCAGCCAGACTGATCTCGCATAGCTAGCATAATCAAGCTTGCCATGTAAATGTTGGCGTTTCTGCGAAACGGTTTTCCTATGACGTTTCTCTCAGAGCATGCCGTGTTGTGTTAGTGTTTGTGGAGCTACAGATTATGTGGTGAAGCTTCAACGGTGTGGCGGCAGCTGCGCATTGTTTATTGTGGCATGTACTGTATATCAGTGGTTCCCAAAGTGGGGTCCGGGGACCCCCCAGGGGTCCTTGAGGGAGTTCCCGGGGGGTCCCCCAAGCTAAAGGATAGTTTGGAACCAACGGTATACTCCGTTTGTACACTCTCAGCGTTGAATATACTGTGATTTTACAATATAAATTGGTGTCTCAGAGATAGAAATGCCATTAAATGGGGTCTGTGTAGACTAATGCATGATTAGTGTGAATTAGTGTCAATTTGGGGGTCCTTGACATGAAAAAGTTTGGGAACCACTGCTGTATATGAAATGAATCCTATAGTCATGTAGTCATCTACTGTATGTCAGTGTTTACAGAACAGTGGGTCCTGATCAAAACGTGTAGAAGGCCTTCTCATAGGGTCACAGGACTGTTTTATTCATATCGCATCAAATCACAAGAGCAGGTCAAGAGTACCACACTCTTTAATTTACAGAGAGACCCGACAGTTACCTCACGAACAAGCACTTGGCAACGACAGCAAGGAAAGAAAACTCCCCTTTAATGGGAAGAACCTGTCTCAAGTCTAGGTGGTCAGACATCTGCCTTGACCAGTTGAGTTCAGAGAGAGAGAGAGAGAGAGAGAGAGAGAGAGAGAGAGAAAGACAGCAACAGGGAGACAAAGATGTACAGTAGAAAATTGCTCCATGGAAACCCTCGATCCGCAGCCACGGGGTCTGTAATCACAATCCGTGGAAGTCAGTGAGTCTAAAACAGGTCAAGCTAGCAACATCATGCATGCCGGGAGGAGAGGAGAGAGGCGCCCGGGGAAGTCCCTAGGGAGAAATATGATCTCTTAGATCCTAGTTCTTGTCACTATACTGTACAGTACATGCGTAGCATTCTCAATTAGCTGGGGAGTCTTAACTTGCGACAGCCTGATCATATGGATCTTTTGTTTGTTTGGATGTGACGTGATCGTGATCATGCATGTTATGTGATGGGAGGTTGATCGACAAACACGTCGGTATCGGGTCATGACATAACAGCAATTACTTATATGATATCGGATATCGATATCGTCCAAAATGTTAATGTACCTCATCGGCATAATGATATGATATGATACGATATGATTACTCTTTGTAATTATGTGATTCCATATAGGCAACCAGACAAGCTGAGGGTAGTATGGACCCGGAGGAACAGACGCATGTGCTCCAAGGTGAGACACACGCGCACACACACACACATACGCACATATGCACGCACGCACACACGCACACACACACACACACACACACACACACACACACACACACACACACACACACACACACACACACACACACACACACACACACACACACACAAACACACAATATCTACAGTCAATGTTGCTGCTAACATGTTGTGTGTGTTGTGTGCACTGTGTGCAGCTCCACAGTTGGCAGCCTGGCATCAAGAACCCCTACAGAGGCATGGTGGTGTGGCCGGTTCCAGAGAACATCGACATCTCTGTGACACTCTTCAGGGTACTGACCTGAGATCAGATTCTAAAAATGTCTTCTACATCCTGACGGTTTTCTGAAAAGGCTATGTTTCTATGTCAGTCGTTCTTTTCGATTTTTCAAAATTAGCAGACCTACAAGCTCGTAGCTCGCCACTCGGTGGCGCGCTACGAGCTTGTAGATCTGCTATTTTTCAATAGCTAAAGCATAACATAATGCTAACACCAAAAGGGGTTCCCGCGCCCAAAATGGGATAGACTGACTAGGCACTAGTAGTGTAGATAATGATGTAACCTGTATGTCTGATACCAATCAGAGAATGAAATGTGTGTTTCTGCTCTTTTTCTCTCCCAAGGATGCCAATGCAGATGAGTTTGAGAGTAAAGACTGGACCTTTGTCATTGAGGGCGTGAGTGACCCTTTACTTGACTCTCTGAACAGCTCTCAAACCAGTTAACCACTTAAACCCTATTATGTACTTATTTGACGTGTGAGTCCCACACGGGTTCCTTTATTCTCTCTATACCCTAAATGTCTTTGGCAAGAATATAGCCAATCTCCAAGCTCACAACGCATCACAAAGTGACACACTGTGAGCCTTTAGATCGGCCTTTTTTTATTCTTTTTCAAAAATGTGACTAACCTGACTTAAGTTATGACCACTGCTTACTTCTTGGTGATGCATCATTTATCAGTCGTTATACTACCAGTTATTCTTCGTACTTCTTCTTTTCTTCTTTTCATTTTTAGTTGTATTTATTTATTATTTCACATGTGACATAACAATACTGTACAAACCTTTGGTATGACACAAATATCTTTGCATTTCCAATAGCCTATTCCTAAGAGCCTCCACCCTTCCTTTACTCTGTTGCAGGAGAGCAAGGGCCATCGTAAGGTGTTAGCATCGGCCGACATAAACCTCAAGCAGTTTGCCAGCCTCACCCACACTCAAACCGACTTGACGCTGAAGCTGAAGCCGCTGTCTGTCAAAGTGGTGGAGGCCACGCTCAAACTGTCCCTGTCATGTGTCTTCGTTCGAGAAGGAAAAGCCACGTGAGTAGCTTTGTCTTTGTCTCAGTTTCGTGACGTGTGTTACCTAAGAACTGGAGTTTGTTTTGTATGATATATGTTTGAATGAAAGTGGACTATTTACCAGGGTTATTTGGGAATTCTGATTTCGGTAAATAAATAAATAAATGAACACTTGGTTGGTCCAAACATCTTTTGATATGATACAGAAGTCATAATTTGAGAGTACCGGTAATAAATAGAGTCCGCAACACTGGTGAGGAATAACTCGGCTCCACTGGTTTATTAATTCAACGTTTTGAACACTGGCATCTTCTTCAGGGAGGAAAGGCTAGAGTGGATGTGCATGCTATGCTTTATTACCTTTGGCAGAAATGCAAATGTATTATTTGTGATCCAGTACAGTGTTTGTCCCTTTAGAAATGACATAATTCCTGTCTCCCTGCCCTTAGTGATGTCATTATGTGTGCTCATGCAAAGATCTGATAAACAGCACTTGACTACAATTTGCATACATACCGTAGCGTATGTGGTAGACTTCCAACTTTCCCCTCTGTTTATTACACCCCGTATTGTTCATACGGTATTCTTCCACAAGTCATAATATAAAATAAAACATATAGTTTGGGCCACGGTTAAGTGATGGCACTTTGTCTTGTTGTGAGGAACCCATTTTAGGCCGGGAACCCCTTTTGGTGTTCGCATTATGTTATGCTTTAGCGATTGAAAAATAGCAGATCTACAAGCTCATAGTGCGCCACCGAGTGGCGCGCTACGAGCTTGTAGCTCTGCTATTTTTGAAAAACCGAAGAACGACTGACATAGAAACATAGCTTTTTCAGAAAACCGTCAGGATGTAGAAGACATTTTTAGAATCTGATCTCAGGTCAGAATGGGTTAACATCAAGTAACTGAAGGACATGTTGACGTACGTTTCTCTCCCCCGTGTCATTCCTCTCACCAGTGATGAGGACATGCAGAGTCTGGCCAGCCTGATGAGCGTCAAACCCACGGACATCGGCAACCTCGATGACTTCAACGAGAGTGACGAGGAGGAGGACAGGAAGTCTATCACTGCCACAGGTAGCAGGCTGCTATTGTGTTTAGGATTTCACATACTGCATACACACACACACACGCGCACAAGCGAGCGCGCACTCGCACACACACACACACACACACACACACACACACACACACACACACACACACACACTCCTTTTTCTGCCTCTCAGCAAATGTTCTCCTTTCGTGTTTATTAGAGCACTGCTTGCTGTTCTTCCACCCTGTGCTTTCATTCCCCTGCCTGTTCTGTTCCGTCCTAGCTTCCACATCTTTTCCTTTCCCTCTGCCAGCTCCACAACACACCCTAACTCGCCCCAACCGCCCCGCTCCCCCTCCGCCTGACATGAAGAGAATCTCTGGGCACCCTCCAGCAGTCTCAGGTATAACTTCTCTTTCACTTTTCACCCACTTTTCCGCATCTGTTTCTTCTCCTCTCCCCCCCATGCCTGCAGAGAGGGTCCTCTTTGTCCTGCGCTTTGTTTATCTGTACATTCTCACACACATGTGTTCTGTACCCGACCCAGCAGCCCATCCCACGCTCCTGGACATTGCCTTCTAACCCCTTCTGACCTGAGATCAGATTCTAAAAATGTCTTCTACATCCTGACAGTTTTCTGAAAAAGTCGTTCTTCGATTTTTCAAAAATAGCAGACCTACAAGCTCGTAGTGCACCACTCGGTGGCGCGCTATGAGCTTGTAGATCTGCTATTTTTCAATAGCTAAAGCATAACATAATGCACCAAAATGCACCAACACCAAAAAGGGTTCCCACCCAAAATGGGCTAGAAAATGGGCTAATGACCGGGCCCACATAGTTCTCATCTGTGCTTCAAATACCTCACTGAGACTCACGCAATGAAAGGCAGAATATAAATAGAAACATTGAAACGTCCAATTCTACACTCTGTCTGTTTTATAACACCCAAGGGCAGTAGAACATCCACTCATCCACGCTCAACGTGTCTTGGTTTAATGAAACGTGAAACATCATGTCACGTTCATGTGTGTTTCTCATGTCGCTCATACTCATGAACGCAGCTTTCATGACCAGTCATAGATGAGGGGTTCACGCTTAACTATATCAGTACGTCATTTAGGTAATGTTGTCCTGACAAAACACAACTGGCACATCATATTTCTAAGTCTCATTTCTCTCATGTCATTGATCAACTCATTATACTTTTTCTTTTTCTGACCTTTCTCCATCCCATCTATATCTCACCTCCCATCATCCAATCAACCATCCAATCAACCATCCATCCATCCATCCGTCCATCCATCCAGTATGTGGAGGAGAGGGTGGGAGGCCTGTCTCTGGTCCTCCCAGTCCAGCCCTCCACTCCCGCCCCCCTCTGCCCACGGCCCCTCGCCCTTCCACTCGTCGGCCCTCCAGACACTCCCTCTCCGACGCCCTCGTCCTACCGGGGCTGCCGCCTTCTCCGGGACCCTCCCCTCAGCCCTCCCCCCGTTCCAAACATAAAAAACCTCCCCTCCCGGATCAGCCCGAGGCTCCTGCCCCTGCTCCCCCCACACCCGGCGTGATCCCTAGCCCTCCGTCGCCTCAGAACTCCGAGGCTACGCCGCCCACCTCTGCTCCGCCCCTTCCTCCTCGTCCTAGCCCTCCTGAGATAGGCTCCACTTTATCTACTACTCCTTCGCCCCGGCCTTGTGCAGCCGTTACCACCCCTCCCCCTCCTAATCAAACCGCACCTGAGTCAGACGAGGCTCCAGCGACCGTCGTCTCGCCCCGCACACCTCCCAAGACATCACGATGGGGTGCGAGCTCCCCGGAGGCCGTCGAGGTTGTCTCCTCAGCGCCTGAGCCTCAGCCTCAGCCCCAGCCCGCTGTCTTGGCGGCCGCTGGGTCCATAGCGGCCCCCCGGCCTCCCTCCTCCTCGCGTGCGTCCGCCCTGTCCACTCTGCCCCTGGTCACCCCCGCCGTGGCTTCGTCCCAGCTTCTTCCCCCCTCCGTTCCCGTGTCCAAACAGTCCTCCACAGCCCCCTCCTCCACACAACCTCCATGCAGCGGGACTGTCAGTCAGCCTCCCTCTCTGCCTAAAATCTTCCAGGCTGGCACGGGAAAAGGTATACCCATTTGTCTGGCAGGCTACTAGTAGACAGGCGTGTTGCAGCAATATCGTTGACTCAAGCTGTTATGATTGGCCTTATAAGGCCTTTTTTTCCAGCATGATGTAACTTTGTGTTCGGAAACAGTGGTTCCACAGCATCTCGGCGTGCTTGTGCATGTATGAGTTAGAGGTTTGTGTGCACCGCACAAGTAACCTAGGCAACATTTTGGGGACAACCCAAAAACCCATGCATGATTAGGATCTTTGGGAACTGCTAAACTTAGACCAGTCTGCGTCACCACGTGAACAACTTACTTCAAGGAACAAAGCAGTGCACATACTGTATTGTGTAACGAGACACACTGCATGCTATCACCTTTTCTACTTTCTACTTCTTTACTAACTAGCGCTGTCCATGTTTACTGTCTTCTTCTCCTCCCGTCCTCTCCTATCCTATCCTATATCCTTCCCTTATTTTCAGCTCCACTTTCATACCAGCGGCGCCCCCCAGAGGTTCAGACTGGATGTGCAGAGGATTCAGCCTTTGGCCCTGGTCTGTTCTTCTTGAATTCTGTCCACGCCTTTGTTTACGTGTGACTTCATCGTCTCACCCACTGTGTTTCTTCTACTAATATCTGACTGCATGGTCACCATCAAGTGTCTCACTGTCTCCTTCTTTTCTTCTTCTCCATCCCTTCACTTTGCTCCTCTCCTCTCCTCTCCTCTCCTCTCCTCTCCTCTCCTCTCCTCTCCTCTCCTCTCCTCTCCTCTCCTCTCCTCTCCTCTCCTCTCCTCTCCTCTCCTCTCCTCTCCTCTCCTCTCCTCTCCATCAGCTCGCTCCCATCACTTCAGACCTCAGGTTGTCAAGACGGTGGCTCGTCCCTCCTCTCCCTCCCTCTTCTCTAACGATGCTCCTCCCCCTGAAAAGGCATTGGCTAGCCTGACCACCGGGCTACCTTTCCCCAAATCCCGCCCCTGTAGTTCAGCATCAGGTAACTGGGGAAGAAAAAGATGCAGCCAGACTTATTGAATGAGTTATTTAAGGCTAGTAGTTATGGCTAAAACGACAGCAGTAAATATAGAGATGGTTTAGTTTGACCCGTTGACATAAATGATTATTACGGGTTATCGTTGAATTGTTTTAATAGTCAAAATAGGCAAAAGCCACAAAAAAAACCATATAAAAAAAGCATTTATTAGTGTTTCTCTACACCAGTGGTCCTCAAACGGTGTGCCGTTGAGTAATTCCAGGTGCTTTGAATTGAATTACACATTATTATTGCAATATACAACCATACAGTTATGAATTATATATATATTTTCCTGGATCAGCACTTTGTGTGCAGTCATTTCCCAATGCAGTGGGACATTCTATACCTTAAAACAATATATCTTAGCCACTTTTAACCTTGCAAAACGTTTTTAGGTACAAGTACAAGTTTACACACGTTGCAATTGCAATTTTGACTTGTCCTCTGGTGTGCCTTGGGCAAAACAACTGAGAACCACTGCTCTACACAACGTGACACTGACTGTTCCCCTGCCAAACGAATGTTGTCAGAAAATACAACCAGGGACAACAGGTCCACAATTATCACTCCTGGGAGGACCATGGATATACGCCAATACTCATCTACATATTGTAACGACTAAAGACTAAAAAACGCTGCTGCTCTGCTCTGTGGCGCCATTTACACTGTTGACTGTGCTAATCACGCTATATTTCCCCATCTTTTCCCATTCTTTTCTTTCTGTTCACTCTTTATTTCCATGTTCCCAATCATATACTTCCCCTTTTCAATTCCTGCATATACTCACGCTATTTACCCTCTGCTCTCTCTTAATACCTCTCTCTCTCTCTCTCTCTCTCTCTCTCTCTCACACTCCTCTCTCTCCTTTTGACTGCTCAGGTGGTCAAGGGGCGTGGCCTAGGTCTGACTCCACTGTCGCCGGTGGTGACGACATCAGCCCCGTTCCTCTCCTGACCAGACCTGACCTTGACGCTCTCTGTGACCCCGAGGCTCCGCCCCTTACCCCCTCCCTCCCGCGCCACTCGCCCCCGCGCTCCTCCTCCTCCTCCGCGCGCCGCCTCTCGTCTCCCTCCCACTCCTCTGCTCGCTCCGCCTCGGTTCTTTTCTCCTCCCCGCTCCTCTCTTCTTCTCCTCCCCGTTCTGCCTCCCTTCTTCCCTCTTCTTCCCCAACGGCAAGCGCTCCCCCCCAGCTCCCCCCCCCTTCTTCTTCTGCACCCGCCCCGCTCAGCTCTAGCCAGTCAGGTACACTAGCCAGTTTACATGTGGGAGCTTTAAAAAAAAAAAAAAAACCCATTTAGCCTGACGTCGAATAAAATAAAATAAAAAAGTCTTCTGAAAGAATATAATATTCAAAAATTTGTGCCGCATTTTCACGATTAAAAAATAAATAGCAGACCTACAAGCTCGTAGAGCGCCACTCGGTGGCGCGCTATGAGCTTGTAGATCTGCTATTTTTCAATAGCTAAATTATAACAATGTTTAAAACACCAAAAGGGGTTCCCGCCCAAAAATGGGTTAAAACGTTCTTCAATAGAGCACCTCTATACCGAATACCGATATTGACGTCAGACTTCGGTATTTGGTAGAGGCCACGGGTTCATGTACTTTTTTATTTGCATTGTAATATAATCCTCCATAGGGGGGATTTTAGATCGCCTCATATAAGAACCTTGTTTGAAGAATAAACAAATCATCCTGGCCGTTTCACTCATATGGATATGAAGACTCAAATGACGCTGCTGATAAATTAGTTAAATTTTCGCTAGAAACAGGCTGTATCATAATATGAGTGACTGACTGTCGTAAACGATACAGAGACACCTCCCCGACAATATCACCAAGACGGTTTGTTTATTTTTGGACCACAATGCTTATATGAGACGGTTTTAAGATGACCTCCATGTTATTCTCTATCCACACTTTTCCTGGGCTGTGTGTGCTCCAGTTCCTGTCGATTTGATCCAATGAAAGCCAATGAAACTGGTCAGATGACCAATGATATCCAATGAAATCAACAGGAACTGGAGCACACATGGCCCAGGAAAAGTGTGGATAGAGAAAAGCCTCCGTGAACCAGGGGATGAGCGAGTGACGTCAGGACTTTAGGCACTCTATTGGGAACACATCTAAAAGACACATTTCTGTTGATGTGCTGCGGTTGGAAACTATATGTTCAAAACCATTACTTTTCAGGGGGCAAAAAATGCAAGATTTCTGCCTGACAACAACGAGTCGATAATTATGGAAACCAGTTTCCGTTTGCCATCTGATTCTCCTGAAGGCCAGTTTGCTGCTTCGTGTCCTGACTGTGCCATGTGTCCTTTTTTTATAGCCGGGATAATGTCCCCCCTGGCCCAAGTGGACAAGGAAGCGACGGCGGTTCCCAAGGAAACCGCCCCGGTCCCTCTGAACCGCGGCGACGAGTCTCCGCGAGGCAACAGGACGGTTGCCAGCATCAGAATAGCCGCCCAGACAACCGGAGAGGCCCCGGACTCCGGACAGACCGTCGGAAAGAACGAGGCTGCAGAGCCGAGATGCATCAGGTGGGTTTCACATTAGCAATTATGTCACATGATCTCACACAAGTCAAGTTTTGTTCACTTGCCTGTGGATAGGATACAGTAGGCCTAGATACATGCGAGGTCAACCTCAGACTGTCGCATACAGACATACTGTTCTTAAATTTGCATCATGCTGACTGCACTGAATTCTAACCCTGCAGACTGGGAACTCACTTCAATTGGGAGTCAGGACAAAGACACTGCAACACTTGCTTCATAGGGCTTTTCTTGCGAGTAAAACTACCCTCAAGTAGTTTGGGCTTCTCCAGGTCAACCTGGCGCAGTTGCTTTGTAAACCTGCGTTGTTGTAGCTTCCTGGTTGCTCTGCACAAGAATGAACTACTGTATTGCTGTTGTTGATTCATTGATTTGGCCATGGTTACTGAGCGGATCAACGGCTGTGTGCGGTTTGATCTGTGGTATAGCTCAGTCATCATGGTTGCTTTGTGTACGGTGTTCTGTTTGTGCTCCGTTGACGCTGCTAACAACTGCTGAGTTTCCCCCCGCTGGTTGTCCCCGCTGTGTCCTACCGGCCTGCGTTTGCGTTGCACACGGCTGTAGAAATAGAACTGGCACTCCAGTCCCAGTTCTATGTTTTGGCGTGCAGCCTGCTTGAACTCCCCGCCATGACCTCTCACATACTGAGCCCCGGCGACAACTCACCGCACCCACTTATACCACCTTTGTGTGTGTCCCCCCAAACCCTGCGACTGTATGACCCTGCATGTCAACTCTGACCACCGGTGTCTCTGTCCCACCAGTCCTGGCGAATCCCCTTCAGAACTGATCATAGTCCCACCTCCTCCCTGGCCCTTCTCCTGTCCCGAGGCCGACACACCTCGGCAGCCCTCCACCAATGTCCTGGCAGCGTTTATCACACCTAGACAGCCATTGGCTCCGAACGAAACCGCTAAAAGGCAGGCAGAAATGCCAAAAGGCCCGCCGCATGCAGAGGCAGAGCCGGACTTCGATGACATCGTCTTTGAGTCACTGAATCAAAGTCCCCAGTCGGGAGGTTTGTTCCTGGAGGAGGACGACTCAAAACGGGACACAATTAAGAGGTCTCCGTTGGCGTCTCCGTTGGGGTAAGTACAATATACGACAGACACATATGCATACAATGCACACCTGTTTGTCAATAGCTCATCTACAAGCTCACAACGTGTCACATCGCAATGCATGGTGAGCTTGTAGATCGGCTATTTTCGGAGAGCGACACTTAGTAGTTACAACAGAATCTATGTTATGCAATACTCAGACATGGGATTGCACACACACACACACACACACACACACACACACACACACACACACACACACACACACACACACACACACACACACACACTGCCTGTGTTTAGGTTTTTTTTTCACATGTGGCGCCCTTGTCCTATACAGTCTTGAGCCAAAGGCCCCGGAGAAGCCCCCCGGAGAAACCTCCTCACTGACAGAGCTCTCCCAGGAGGCCCGGGGAGAAACAGGGCCTGAGGAGCAGGGGAGAGGGTGCATGGAGGAGCAGAGCAGGAAAGGAGAGAGTGAACGGACGAGGAGAGAGGAGGAGCAAAGAAACAGGACACTGCTGGAAGAGGAGAAGAACAGGAGGCTCCTGGGGGAGGTGGAGGAGAAGAAGAAGAGGAGGCTCCTGGAGGAGGAGAAGAAGAGGTCAGAGGAGAGGCTTTTGAGAGAGGAGCAAGAGCGGGAGGCGAGTGAAGAAAGAGAGCAGGAGCAGAAGAGGAGGGAAGAGCAGGAGGAAAAAGAGAGGCTCTTGAAGGAGGAGAAAGAGAGAGAGGAACGCCAAGCCAGGGAGGAGGAAGAGAGAAGGAGAAGAGAGGAGGAGGAGGAGAAACAACGTCTCCAGGAGGAGGAGAGGAGACAGGAGAAGGAGAGGCTCTTGAGGGAGGAGAGAGAGAGAAAGAGAAGAGAGGAGGAGAAGCAACGTCTCCAGAAAGAGAGGCTCTTGAGGGAGGAGAGAGAGAGAGAGGAGCGCAAAGCAAGGGATGAGGAAGAGAGAAAGAGAAGAGAGGAGGAAGAGGAGAAGCAACTTCTCCAGGAGGAGAAAGAGAGGCTCTTGAGGGAGGAGAGAGAGAGAGAGGAGCGCAAAGCAAGGGATGAGGGAGAGAGAAAGAGAAGAGAGGAGGAGGAGAAGCAACGTCTCCAGAAAGAGAGGCTCTTGAGGGAGGAGAGAGAGAGAGAGGAGCGCAAAGCAAGGGATGAGGAAGAGAGAAAGAGAAGAGAGGAGGAAGAGGAGAAGCAACGTCTCCAGGAGGAGAAAGAGAGGCTCTTGAGAGAGGAGAGAGAGAGAAAGGAGTGCAAAGCAAGGGATGAGGAAGAGAGAAAGAGAAGAGAGGAGGAGGAGGAGAAGCAACGTCTCCAGGAGGAGAAAGAGAGGCTCTTGAGGGAGGAGAGAGAGAGAAAGGAGTGCAAAGCAAGGGATGAGGAAGAGAGAAGAGAGGAGGAAGAGGAGAAGCAACGTCTCCAGAAAGAGAGGCTCTTGAGGGAGGAGAGAGAGAGAGAGGAGCGCAAAGCAAGGGATGAGGGAGAGAGAAAGAGAAGAGAGGAGGAGGAGATGCAACGTCTCCAGGAGGAGGAGAGGAGACAGGAGAAGGAGAGGCTCTTGAGGGAGGAGAGAGAGAGAAAGAGAAGAGAGGAGGAGAAGCAACGTCTCCAGAAAGAGAGGCTCTTGAGGGAGGAGAGAGAGAGAGAGGAGCGCAAAGCAAGGGATGAGGGAGAGAGAAAGAGAAGAGAGGAGGAGGAGATGCAACGTCTCCAGGAGTACGAGAGGAGGCAGGAGAAAGAGAGGCTCTTGAGGGAGGAGAGAGAGAAGGAGCTTAGGAGAAAAGGAGAGGAGAGGAGAGTTGCGGAAGAGGAGGCGAGGAAACGGAGGGAAGAGGAACAACGGGAGAGACAGATGAAGATGGAGAAGGAGAGAGAAGAGCGGAGAACGAGGGAGCAGGAAGAGAGGAAGAGGAGGGAGGAGGAGAGGAGGAAGAGGGAGGAGGACGAGAAGGAGCAGCAGAGAAAGATAGAGGAGGAGAAACATGTGAGACTCTTGAAGGAGGCCAAGGAAAATGAGGAGCGTAGGATGAGGGAAGAGGAGGAGGGACGGAGACGAGAGGAAAAGGAGCGGCTCTCGAAGGAGCAGAGAGAGGCGGAGAGGAAGAAAAAGGAGGAGGAGGAGGCGGAGCGGAGGAGGAGGAAGAGAGAGGAGGAAGAAGAGAGGGAGAGGCTCCTGAAGGAGCAGAGAGAGGCGGAGAGGAAGAAAAAGGAGGAGGAGGAGGTGGAGCGGAGGAGGAGGAAGAGAGAGGAGGAGGAAGAAGAGAGGAAGAGGCTCTTGAAGGAGGAAAAAGAGATGGAGGAGCGGAGGAAGAGAGAGGAGGAAGAGGAGAGGAGGAGGAAGAGCCAAATGGAAGAGGAGGACAGGAGACTCAAGGCGGAGGAGGCGGAGAAATCCCTTGCTCTCTGCGTTCTGGAGGCCAACAGGTCAGACGAGGACAAGGAGAGGATGAGAACTCTGGCTGACCCCGGGTCAGGGTCCGGGTCCAGTCCAAAGGAAAGGATGAGAACTCTGGCTGACCCTGGGTCAGGGTCTCTTGGACATCTCCCTCCTCCTGCGGAAGAGACTAGTGTCACATCCAACCGACCGCCTTGGGCAGAGCGCTTCTTCAGCCCGTCCCAAGGGAGAAGCGCAGACGTCCACCTCTCACACAACAAAAGCCCCGCCGCTGTGGGAACGAGAGAGAATGCGTGGTGAGTTACATTGCTGAAATCAAGCATCGTTTCAGGCCGTTTCAGACGGGAAGTGACCGACGCGCCTTGGTAATTCATTTTCAATGAGAGGCCGGGCGATTATGTTGGACTCGCGGAGAAGTTGAGGGCCGCTGACGCAAGCGAAGCGAGGCCCCGTGAAATTGTCGCACGCGTGCTCGCTTGTGCACGCGCCCTGCACGGATTGTGGTGATCTTTTCTACCACACTACATGTCGAGCAGACACGTCGCTGGTTCAGGCGAGAACGCCTGCGTCACTCGCTTCCCGTCTGAAAACTCCATTATTATCTCCTGTGTGGAATTTATTTTCTTCTTTTTTCTCTTTTACTTATAATGATCACAATCAATCAATCAATCAATCAATCAATCGATAATTTGATTTTGAAAATTGAAAGTTGAAAGTTGCATCTTTCTCTGTTATTCTGTTGTAATGCTAATTGTATGGGCCTCATTCACGGCCAGTCTGTTTTGTTTTGAATGTGCTGTCCCGTCCAAATAAACAAATGAAGTAAAGTATTCTTATCGTAAGTATTCTTGGTCGAGGTGTAGGTGGTCTGATGTTGTATCATCTTGCTATGGTTGCTATCTTCAATAGTTGCTCCATAGATTAGCAGATAATTCAAAATAGCCTCCCCATTGACTGACACTGACTGCAAGGTGAAACCGGTCTCAAAGTCATTAACAAACCCAAAGTGGAATCCTACAATGTATAACAAGACACAGCTGCTATTAGAAATGTCAATTGTCCTGTAGATTTGACTACAAATAGTAAATGCAACTCACAACCAGATGAGCTTGTGTAGATCGTAAAGTAGGAAGAAATTCAAGTAAGTAAGAACAATATTGCATAGGTTCAAGCAAGAGTCTTGAATATTTATGTACTATTAGTGAATGAGGCCCATTGTGTTCTTCTGCTGAACTTGATCTGATCTATTCATTTGGATGACTGTTGTTTCATCACCTCATGCCCTTCCTCACGTCTCCCTTTGCCCTCCTCCTCTCTTCTCCCTCCCTGCAACACATCTACCGTGTCTTCTCTGTGTGGTTTGTCCTCCCCGACTGATTTATCAGACAGTTTAAGCCCTTATTTTAATAATAAGGTCATGACCTGACGAAGATGTAACTGAAACATCGAAACGTTGTCGCACCCTGTTATTAAAATAAGGGCTTAAACTGTCTGAGTTGCTCCAGTGCCTCCTTTCCTCCTGTAACCTGTCCTGCCTCTGAGATGCACCAGACTGGCCTGCCATATAGGCTAGAGGCACGGTTGGAACTCCCTTCCCTTATCTTTCTGTTTGACATAGCGTGTCTATCTGTCTGTCTGTCTGTCTGTATGTCACACTGGTCGAGTGCACTTTGTTGTGGCATAACTAAGTTCTGTATCTCTTGTGTGTTTGCATACTAGTACCCACAAAGAAGATGGTACAGAGACAAGAAACACTACACAAAAACTTCAGCCAGTCACAGCAGAAGAGGACTCGCAAGGAACGCATCACGTAGGCCCGGTCCCCGCCATGTCCCGTCTTCCAGCAGTCGAAGAGGACCCCAAGGAGCCAGAAAGACCAGTCTCCCCAGGATTCACAGAAATACCCGCGACCCCAGAGGAGATTGATGAAGACTATGAGCCAATGGTTCCAGAGCTGCCGCCACCGTTGCCCTCCCCACCACCAGACCTCATGGAATCGCATTTGGACTCAGGTGAAGGTGCTCAAGTGACCGCCCACGATGTGGCTGAAGATCAGGAGCACTCCATCGGCAAGGAGTCTAGTGTGCACGAGGCAGAGAACCCGCCGCGGGCAGCCGTAGCGGAGGCCGGCGTGGCGAACGCGACGGAGATAAAGACGGACAACTCTCAGGCAACCGAAGAGAGGCCTGGAGAGGAGAAAGAGCCTGCACGGAGCGAGGAGAAGAGTGGTGTGACGGGGGGGTGAGTCACTTACGTAGCATGGCTTGACTTCACTCCCTGTTACTTCTCAAAGCATGTCACACAAAGACACACACAGACACAGACACTCGCACAACAGGGGATCTTTGTGGCGCTGTAGCTTACGCAATGCTTACTTCCAGGCAGCAATTAACCCAGTCTGTTGCTCTGCTCTGTCAACGTTCATTCATTTCATTCCAGCGTAATGATAGAAATAAATAGATCTGATTGTTCTGGAGGGCTTTTCATATATAGAATCGCGAAGAGCTGTTAGGTCGACTCCAGTGCAGTAATGAGCGTGTGTGTGTGTGTGTGTGTGTGTGTGTGTGTGTGTGTGTGTGTGTGTGTGTGTGTGTGTGTGTGCGTGTGCGTGCGTGCGTGCGTGCGTGCGTGCGTGTGTGTGTGTGTGTGTGCGTGCGTGCGTGCTGGCACATGCGCACACATGTCAGTGCCCAGAAATGTATGCACACAGAAGCAGAGGTGTTTGTAGATGACGAACAGAAGGAGGATACTGTTGGCTTCATGTCAGCAGTAGTGGGGGTGTTTTATAGAGGGTGAGTCTCTCTGTACACCTGCCTGTCACTTCGTCTGTCCCACAGGAAAGAGAAAGCTTTTGACATTTTTCTAACAATTTATCAAATTAGATTTATCAGAGCATCCCACGCAGACATGCATTCTTATTCAAAGGCCAGAGAGTAAAGGCAATGCATGGTACTTAGAGCCTTGCCGAAAGGCACTTTTGCATCGCTGTTGCTAACCTTTCATCTGTTGACTCACAGCTGGGATAATGCTGGGGACTGATCAACAATGGTTTGTTTATCATGATACATTGAGGAGTTAGCAAAGAGTGTTCGTGATCGTGTCATACTGAACTAGTCTCTGAGCAAGTTATGCTCTCGTCTGCATGGCACAAGATTTATTTCCGCAATTTTTCACTTTCGCAATTAGTGAACCATTACCATGAAGTAATGTGTTCCTCGTGCTTTGGCAGAGAACTGTGATCCAACCCTAAAAGCCCAAGACTGAATAGCAAACCGTTTGAGAGCATGCTGTTCGTCGGCCGTCGTCATAGATAGAGTTCTGTCCCTGAGTTGTCCCTTTTCCTGTCACTCCTCTCCATCCCATAGCTATGAGACAGTGACCTCCCTGCTTCGCAACCAGCCTGGCCAACCTCATCCCCCGGTGGCAGATGTAAGTCCTAAAGCAGACGAGGACGGCCCGTGTCCTTGTCCTGAGACAGACGCAGGCCCACCGTGTCTTTCTGCCCTGGACATCCTGCCACCCGCAGCCTTTTCGGACGCAGCCGAGGGGCAGCCGGTCAGTGGGCGGGACCTGCCCAGGGGGGACCCGTTGCCATTGGTTGGGAACGCGCGGTTGCTACCTTGCCAGGAGGCACGCGGTTGGAGTCTGGTGGAGAGTCTGAGACGGGCCGCTATCGAGCAGGAAAGAGAGTGGGAAGAGAGGAGGAAGAGGGAGAAAGAGGAGAGAGAAAGCAGAGGGAGAGAAGAGACAAAGAAGAGGGAGAGAGAAAGGGAAGACCGGGAGAAAGAGGAAAGAGAGCGGGCAGAGAGGGAGGAGGAGGAGAGAGAGAGGGTTGTAATGGAGACGAGTGAGAGAGAGAAACGAGAAAGGGAAGAAATGGAGAAATCAGAGGAAGAAAGAATGAGGGTAGAGAGAGAGAGGTCAGAGACGGTGGAGGGCAGAGAGACACAAAAGGATCAGGCGAACAAGATGCAGAAGATTCTTCCTGGCTCTTCCTCTGCGAGGGACAACCAGGAAGCGACATGCAGCCAATCAATGGACTGGCCCCACCTGAGAGGGGCGGAGGGCGAGGAGACGCTGGAGGGTCACGCTGAGGAAACAGAACTCAAATCAGTGAGCGTCCCCGAACCTAATGCAGAGGTCAAAACCCTTCTGAACGAAGGTGGTCGTTGGTCTGCTGAAACGGGGGCTTCTGACCTCGACACCGGCCCCAGAGTTAACACAGCCGACTCCACACCAGCCGCGGCCCAAGACTCCAACCGTGCAGCTGTTAGAAACGAGGCACTGCAGGGCAGAGCGAGAGCGGGCCCAACATCATTGAAAAGGAGGAATTCCAACGTTAAGATCGGCGCCATCCCTGTGTGGATGAGAGAGGAGGAAGAAGAGGAGGAGGTTGAATATGAGAGAGGGCAGGAGGACCTCGGGAGCACCATGTGGGAGCTGTACATGGATAGGGAAGGGGGGTAAGTAGACGGGTGACTTGGCCGAATATAGTGACGGAACAAGAAGGAGGGGTAGAAAGCACCTGTGCACAAAGGTATTTCATTGGTCAAATAAGTGTCTTTGCTTCCCGCAGAAGAAAAAAAATTTGACTTGCATTTTTGATAATTACACACTCAGAATTCTTCCTCTATCAACCTGTGTACTAAAGGGCTCAGCCTTTGGTTCAGCGTACCCTTCTTCTCTGTCGGCATGTGAATCCACTGTACAAAATGGCCTCCCAAGCAACATCATAACTTTGATGTTGTTTGTGAAGAATCCTTGACCTCTCCCTCTTTACACACTACTGTATGTCCGTCTGTGGTTGTGAATGTTCTAACAGGCAGTGTGATGCGTGTTTTTTTCCGAAATCCACATTGTGGTATTAAATAATACTGACAGTAACATTTATGAGGAATGATTTCTGGGCATCGTCGTTGACACTGACAGACATTGTATGGCAGGTGTTCCCCTCACACTGCACATTTCCTTTAACACGGTGGTAATGTTTAAGAAACAAAATAATTCAGAAACAGTGCAACACTTCTAAAATGAGGACAGTATATTGGTTTCTGCTTCATGGTGGTTATGTGATACCTGCGATCATAGAGCATGACTGGTTTGTTGAGCTATCATCACTACAGTGTATCATGTAGCATGGTGGATGGAATTGTACGGTCGGTCGGTCGCTATTGTCACTACTGTACGCACGAGGTTGAAGCATGGGTATTCTTTTTTTATGATTGGGTTCATTCTCCGTCGCTAATATGGTTGGTCTGTTATGGTTCTTGTTTCTGTTGCTGGGAGAACTGTGGCATGGCAAAGACTGCAGTGGTTTGAGCAGTGACTGACTATTAAGGTATTATAAGGTGCCTCAACCTATCATATCTGGGTATGTAACCGCCCTCTCTGTCTACAGCCCAGATCATCCATCCACTACGACCCCCGTGGCCACCCAGGAGCCCACCCGCCCACCCCCATCATCTACCAATCACCACGCCCTATGCCAAGGCCCTTCCGTCCATCAGCCAAACAGATCCGAGGACTCTCGTTCTCTAACCAATCGGGAAGCTCCTCCTCGTTGCCAACCTCCTCCCGTGCCTAAGCAGGAAGTGGGAATCGGCGCGACAGCGGATATCGAGCCATCTCCTCCTCCACGCGGCGAGACAGACGAGCAGCCGGTAACTGGATGGGGAGATGATGCTGCTGCTGATGTTGTTGTTGTTGTTGTCGGAGGAACTACCGGCGTCTCTGCGGAGGACAAAGACAAAGACAAACTCGTCCTGTCGTCGGTGGTTCCTTGGCCCTTTCCCGCTGACAAACACAGCGCCAAGATGCCCCCCGACGCACAAACCGAGACCCACGCGGAATCACACGATGGCACAATACACGATGGCACAATAGACGTTGACACTGCGGATACCAAGAGCCCCGGTGTTGACGCTACGGGTGACACTGTTCACGTGACCGACAGCCGTACGGGCAGAGACGCTGCCGCGGAGACAACAGGACACTTACACATTCAGTCACACGCCTCTGAGCCAATCACCACCAAGGCCCAGCAGCTGGAGGAGGAGGAAAGAGTGTTGTTGGCTAAGATACGTCTGTTGACAGGCGGCGCGTCTCCGGCCCCTACCCCCCGCAGTAAGAAACGCCTCATCCCCGACCCCCTCGACATCATCTTTGACACCGTAGAGCTTAACAACAGCACTGAGGACGGACCCATTACAGAATTGAGGTCCATCGGTTCCTGCTTTTCCCTCCTGGAGGACATTCTATCGGACGAGGACGGAGAGCAATTGGCCAGTGAGCTGGGAGAAGCCGTGGTTGTACAGGAAGAGACGGGAACAAAACAGGAAGCAAAGGACAAAGTGTAAGTCGGCTGGGGAGGTCAACCCTGTCCCCTGCTGCTCAGAAACCATACTATTCCATTGAAGCATTGTGTTGTGTTGTGTGTTTGTGCGTGACTGCGTGTGTGTGTGTGTGTGTGTGTGTGTGTGTGTGTGTGTGTGTGTGTGTGTGTGTGTGTGTGTGTGTGTGTGTGTGTGCGTGCGTGCGTGCGTGCGTGCGTGCGTGCGTGCGTGCGTGCGTGCGTGCGTGCGTGTGCGCGGTTGGACTTGTTCTCTCTCTGACTTTGAGTCAAACTTTTACATTCCCCTCATTCTCTCTGCGAAGAATGTTTTTAAGCGGAATTGCAATTATATATTTTCTGGCTGGACTCACGCTTTTTACGTGTTTGAACCTTAGTTGTGGTGAGGAAACAATTCACCGCATCTTTTGCTCAAGATTATCTGCCATTGTCACTCTTTAACACTTGCATTGACTAACTTGCTGTCCTACCTCGCTTGCTGCTGTCTGGACTTGCAAGTTGGTTACCCCCCACAACAGGTTTGCAAGTCCACAATATACAGTAATACGCTCGTCCATTTTAATTCTAAACTCACGTCCATAATCCATTTTGTCTCTTTTGTCCCAATGCTCTCCCCTTAGGCGAAGTGATCAGCTGCCTGTCGCACCTGGTGATGGAGAGAAGACAACGATTGAACGACCTACAGGTCACGCCAAAGTGCGTGTGCAGGCCCCTCCTGCTTCCCCAGTGTCCAATGGAAAGCCTGCGCTGGAGGAGACAGACGGTGTCGCCTGTGACCCAATGACCCCGAAGCCTGTGGTCCTGGTCAGAGAGGAGGCCGATGGAAAGGACGAGGAGGTAAATAACAGTAATATAATGGATGGTAGTTGTCAGTACAAACACTAGAGGTCTTCATGGATCCACCCCCAAGACCCATACGCGTTCAGTTCCATGTGTTATTATTGGTCTTTTGAGTCTGGGGCAGAAGTGCTGTGTAACTTGTGTGATTATTAGTCTGACCTACGAATCGGATAAAATGTCACAGTTCCGTTAATACATTTGATGCTAAGGACAGGTATACGGTACTCGTCCAATTAAATAAATACGCAATGTGCTCTAGACTTGTATACTTGTTCTAAGTTGTTTAATATTATATAGATATAAGATTGCCTTGCTGTTTTCCACTACTTTTGTCCACCAGGTGGCACTCATTGTGTTGAGGTTCAAGACATTTTGGAATCATTTGGAATCTCTCAGTTCATTTCCTGGGTCCGTTTAGGGATCAGGTCTGTCATTTTGGACATGTGAAGACCTCTAACGCACGCACGCACGCACGCACACACACACAGACACACACACACACACACACACACACACACACAACCAACCCAATAATTAAGTTTGATAACCACTACATACTGTACATACTGTACTTTTACAACTCCAACACTGATCCAGCTGACACTAACACAGCAGTCCTTCCTCCTCACTCCCAGTGTTGTTTTTGACAGCACATTTTGATTTTAGTTTTAGTCATAGTCTCTTTAATAGTTTTCATTTAGTTTTTATTTGTCGACAAAATCGTCAGTATATTTAGTCTTAGTTTTAGTCGTCATAGCTTCTTTTTTATTTAGTTTCCATTTAGTTTTCGTCAGGGAAAAACACTTCGACGAACAATTTTTCGTCTTAGTATTAGTCGACGAAAACAACACTAACTGCTCACTCCTCCCCTCCTCCAGAGTCCTCCCCTCCTGGTGAGCTCCAGCCAGTCCCTCCTCCAGTGGTGTCAGGAGGTCACACAAGGTCACCAGGGGGTCAAGATCACCAACTTCAGCACTTCCTGGCGGAACGGCCTGGCCTTCTGTGCCATCTTTCATCACTTCCACCCGGACAAAATGTAAGGCTCTGAACATTTTATTTATTTCTATTTGGCTTGCTACCACTAGTCAGAGTGTAGAGTAGGAGAGTAGCGGCACGCTTTGATGCATATGGGCTATAGTTCCAAACATTGCTCCTATGGCTGGAACTATCCCATTGAGCTAGAATGAGCACTTCTGCATACCATTGTTACAATGGGAGTCAGCGCTAGTGTCGCCACTCTCAGACTCTTACTATATTACTCTGCCACTAATATAGACTGATATTGTTATGATTTGCTCGCTCACATTAATTGAAAGCCTAGGTTTTTGTGTAAAGCGCTGCGGAAAAGAGGGGATTCTTATAGCTTTATAATGATGTAATTTTTGTATTCCAGACATTGAGTAAGATGTGTAATATTATCCACTGTCGCCTGTTTGGTGAAAACGGTTTCACAGTGATGCTGCGTATAATAAGAGAAAACTGTGATAAATCATAAAACATGTGATATATTATGACGGAAAATGGTATCGCAGGATTCATTATTTCCCTGACATAAATTCTATATACATTTCTGAAGTGAGTGTTGCCCCCACAGTGCCCCCTGTTGGTACTATGCGGTAGCTTTGTTGTGATTGCATTCTGCATTTATATCCCTGCAGAGACTTCGACAAGTTGGACCCTCATGACATCAAGCTCAATAACAAGAAGGTAAAGACACAACTGATTAGATGGTCTTCAAACTCAATTGTACGCACTGTGTTACTGTATACCTCTTGGAAACATGCATTGCCTGCTTTTTCTTCTCTTTTTTTTTCACAGATTATGATATTAGTAATGTTGTAATTTAGTTTTGCATTATGTGAGAAGTTTATAGATAGTTATACTTTAATAGATCGTTATGCTAGTCAGTAATATACACACACCAGTGACCAGACGTGGATTTAGTAATGACATCTCAGGGGCCAATATTATACTTTTACTCCACTACATTTTTTTAGTTACTATAGTTACTTTGTAGATTTTAATTATTATTACAAAACCACTTCAGCCCTATTTAAACGTTGGCTAATTGAAAATAGCCAATCTACAAGCTCACAAAATCTATTTAAAAAAAAAAAAAAAAAATTACGTTTTATACATACGATACCTTGTGAAACAGTACATTCTCCACACCAATTACTAAAGTATACTAAAATAAAAAATTGTACTTTCTTTCCCCCCCGGCCACTGTGTCCATTTAAGGCGTTTGACGGCTTCGAGGCCCTGGGCATCTCTCGCCTGCTGGAGCCTTCGGACATGGTGCTGCTGTCGGTCCCCGACCGCCTCATCGTCATGACCTACCTCAGCCAGATGCGCTCGCACTTCACCAACCAGGAGCTGCGCGTCCTCCAGATCGAGACGAACAGCAGCCAGACCAGCTACGGCCTGGCGCAGCTCTCCGGCCCCGCGCCGACCGCCGTGGACGCCGCCGCCTTCTGCATGGCCCGGCTGCAGGAGGGGGTGGCGACCGCCGTGAGCCTGGAGGACGGCGGCGGCGGCGGCGGGGGGAGCACTTCCCTGGTGGTCCCGCCCCCGAGGTCCAAACGCATGGCCAGAGGTACGGTACTATACGCCGTGCTCGCCTCGCTGCTGCTTGACTTGACCTGATTGCAGTGTTTTTGTTTTTGGCAGCAAATGTTGCTGTTTTAGTCAAAGGGCTGTATTTTGCGTGTCTTAAGTGCCAGGTCTTATTCCCTAACTTGAGTAAACTAAAGACCTGGAGGCGTGATCAATGCCATTTGGCTATTCTGAGTGGCCAAAGAGCAGTTTTCATTTAGTTTTAGTCGGATTTTAGTCACCTGGAATGTTAGTGTTAGTCTAGTTTTAGTCGACTAAATGTCATGCGATTTTAGTCGACTAAATCTACGGTTGATTTAGTCAACTAAAATGTATTTTGGTGGGCCTTGATGCCGTCGTAATCAAGGCTGATTTTACACTTGCTGAAAATAGCCAAGTGTGAAATGACTTATACTGGATCTCTTGTCCACTAGTCCCTTCCTATAACATTTTTATTTCTTGACGAAATTGTCGACATATTTAGTCTTATAGTTTTAGTCATCGCAGCTTAGTTATTATTTAGTTTCCATTTAGTTTTCGTCAGTGAAAAAAGGTAGTCGACGAACATTTTTCGTCATAGTTTTAGTCGACGAAAACAACACTGCCTGATTGATCTTTCTACACATTTCCAAACTTGGCTTCAATCTGAACTCTGACTGACGTACGTATTCCTTAGGGGAGGAGTCGATAACCCCGGTCCCTCCCCCGAGGCTGGTTACCAAAGGGTCCAAGTCTGGACTGGGTCAGGTGAAAGATGCAGACCTGGTGAGGAGGAGGAGGAGGACGAAGAGTGAGGATGAAGGAAACACACAGGTACACTTTCACTGACTGCTGTTGAAGGTCAAGTCAACACATAAGATACCAGTGTGCAGCACCTGGCAGATACCTGGTACCTGCTAGCTAAATATAAAAAAATCACACCCGTGTGAACCGAGTTGTGCAACTCCGTGTGGGGGTCCCTGTGGGAACTTCCAGACCCACAGGAGCGTGCCCAGGTTGCCAGCCCGGTTCCGGCGAGCCGCCCCGCGTCCGAAACGGTCGAGAAATGACAGAGTTACTGTGTGGGGGAATTATCATTTAGCAGACACCTCTCTCTCTCTCTCTCTGTAATTAGCAGGCAACAGTGCAACACTATCTCTCTCTCTCTGTTTCTAGCACAACAGCACCACTTTTGCCCCTACTGGTACTCTAAACATAGGGACGTAGGTTGTGACATAGGTTGTGACATAGTGACATTGCTGTTTCTTGGAGTGGTTGCACCACTAAAAAATAATCATAAACGCCCAACATCCCTGTGCCACTATTTCACAAGCTAGCTAACATAATTAAATTTGAAAAAAAAGTAGATCTACAAGCTTACAATGTTGAACTGGGAACTGGGAACCTTCCGTATCCCAAGCTGCCGCTCTACCCCTGAGCCACCGTGTCACGAGACTCACGACGCAATGAATTGGGACTGCAGGAGCTTATTGATTGGTTATTTCTGCCATTGTTGACAGACTATTGTATTGTCTGTGACTGTTCCATCATGTCCTTCCTATACTATTGTATTGTCTGTGACTTTTCCATGTCCTTCCTATACTATTGTATTGTCTGTGACTGTTCCATCATGTCCTTCCTATACTATTGTATTGTCTGTGACTGTTCCATCATGTCCTTCCCATTCAGTGCGATGAAGAGCAGACGGCAGAGAACACTACTCCAGGTGGGTGCTCCAAGTCTCATATACAGTGACAAGATTATGATTATGAAGCAAAACTCAGTTTTGGACAGTATTCAGACTGTCCAACATGTGAAATGAGTTAATACTGCATGTAAATGACTTTTGAGATGTGTCACCATTATGACCCTAAAAGCTTCCCTCGTGTTCTGTGTGTGTGTGTGTGTGTGTGTGTGTGTGTGTGTGTGTGTGTGTGTGTGTGTGTGTGTGTGTGTGCACGTGCGTGCGTGTGTGCGTGCGTGCATACAGAATCTCAGAGAGCAGCAGGATCCCAATCACCTCAACAAGAAGAGGACAAAATGGTCAGTTATTGGTCATATTCAGATTTGCATGGCAGCCATATTGCTGCATAAGAGTTCTGGTGACTTCATCCTTGAATGTCTCTCTTCCTCTGATGTCTTTGCAACTCTGGTGTATTACTGTAGTTACCTTTCTGTTTCTGTACATTACATCACCTTCTGTTCCCTGGAGCAGTTATTCTCAGTCCTTTTCATTTTAAGGACCTCCAGTTTAATATGTATTAGGTTATGGGCCCTCATTTTATTTAATCTTCATCTCTGGGACCCCGATCCATACTATGAAACCCTCCGTGTTAATTCAACGATACCGCGACAAGATTCAATTCAGCACTCTTGTCTTTACCTTTGGGCCTGTGTATACTTTACTGCTGTCATTTCCCTGTCGTTCCTTTCTCTAATCCTTTGACCCTCTCTCTCCTTTTCTTGTCTGTTTTATCCATCCCTTTCTATCCCATTGCCCCTCTCTGCTTCCCTATGTCCTTTCTTTCCTTCTATTTACTGCTTCTGCTTCTACTATACTCCTGCTCTTTCCTCTTTTTCCTCCTCTCCCTCTCTTTCTCTTGGCATGTGTCTGTGACTGCATGCGTGTGTTCATGTGTGTGTGTGTGTGTGTGTGTGTGTGGACTCTGTGTGTGTGCTGTGTGTGTGTGTGTGTGTGTGTGTGTGTGTGTGTGTGTGTGTGTGTGTGTGTGTGTGTGTGTGTGTGTGTGAGTGTGTGTGTGTGGACTCTGTGTGTGCTGTGTGTGTGCTGTGTGTGTGTGTGTGTGTGCCTGTGTGTGTGTGGTCAGTGTCTGCAGGACACCAGTCAGTATGTGCTGAGTGAGCTGGCAGCGCTGGAAACGGAACAGAAGCACATCGACAGCCGAGCCGCCGTGGTGGAGAGGCGCCTCCGACGCCTCATGGAGTCAGGTGGGACACAGATACAGTACACATGCTTTAACCCATTCTGACCCGAGATCAGATTCTAAAAATGTCTTCTATACATCCCTGACAGTTTTCTTGAAAAAGCCGTGTTTCTATGTCAGTGGTTCTTGGATTTTTTTTCAAAAATAGCAGACCTACAAACTCGTAGCGCGCCACTCGACTCGGTGGCGCGCTATGAGCTTGTAGATCTGCTGTTTTTCAATAGCTAAAGCATAGCATAATGCTAATACCAAAATGGGTTCCCGCCCCAAAAATGGGTTAAAAGACAGGCTGCCAGACACGCAGTATGTACACTCACACATGGACTCAAGGTCTCATGTCTGAAAGCATGCAGAGAGAATAGCCAATCTACAAGCTTCTACAAGCTTACAAGGCTATTTTCGTTTTTTTCGTTAAAGATTTGAGCATTTTAAGTGGCCAAACTAAATTTAGTTTATAAGCATTTTCCATGAGACTAATGGTCGCGGATATTTCATAAAAGCAAAGGTTAAAGCCTCAGTTCGTGTTTTTTGTTTTGTTTACCTGGTTGCCAGTACGTAAACAGCAGGAACAATATTACTAAATCATTTTACATATTGTGTTAATTTATTAGGAAACAGCATTAGTGTGATGGGGCTCGATCCTTTCACACTGTTTAACAAAAAAATCACATTATAGGACTTGGCCATACATTTGATTTGATTTAATCAATGCTCTACGCACGCACGCACACACACACACACACACACACACTCAGATTATTTTACAAATAGACGGGGAACACATCATATATCGGTATCAAACATATTGAATCAAATTAGAAACACATATCCATCACAACTTGTCATACACTGGAAGCAGGAATAGCTTCTTCTGCTTTGTGTTTAATTGGGCTATGTTTGCACTGCGGTCTGTGCTGAGAGATCATTTTGATGTTTGCTTTTTGGCTTTGGCTTTTCTGCCTTTATTGATAGTATCAAGTGAACATTGACAGGAAAGAGGGGGAGAGAGAGAGAGAAGGGGAGAGACACGCAGCAAAGGTCGTCATGAACGGGACTCGAACACGCGACACGCTGTCAGGCCAGAGCCTATATATGTGGCATGTGCCTGGACCGCTAGGCCAGCGGGCGCCCCATTTTGATGTTGTCTTTCTTGACACATGTCCTGTTTGTATAGGAGATGACCGCGACACGGAGGAGAAACTGATCCAGGAGTGGTTTACTCTGGTCAACAAGAAGAACGCCCTGATACGCAGACAGGACAACCTGGAGCTGATGTAAGACGCACGCACACAGGCACGCACACACGCACGCACGCACGCACACACACACACACACACACACACACACACACACACACACACACACACACACACACACACACACTGACACACACTCACTCACACCTCCCAATTTAGAATTTATGGTCATATCACAGGTTTACGGTAATAAATGGGTGAAATACCTTTTCATACAAGCTCCCATCATTTGGAAAGGGAAGAAGAACAGTGATAGAGAGAAAGAAGAAGGACACCACGTCAAGTATCCATATATTCCTGATAACTGTTGAGTGAAATCTATAGAAATATTTAAAAAATGGCAATGATATCAGGCAGTTAAACTGGCAGCATTATGTAAAATCACATATACATGTGAGGCAGAAGTAGCAGCAGATATAGTATCAGATGTGCTTAAAATAAACAGCAGGGGATGTACAGTAGTAGCGCATACCGTACATGAGGTGCAGCAGAATTGTAACAAATATAGAATAGTGTCCTGTGCAGGGGGCACGTCATTTAGCAGCGTATTTCAGGCTCGTCATTGTAAACATGCAGTACAGTAGGGGGCAGTTTGAGCACAGCAGCGTGGAACCCTCATATGTGATGTCCAAAACTCGTACTTTTCAGGATTCCAAATTCAAAAACTGGCAAAAGTAGCAGATCTACAAGCTTTCAAGCTTGTGGATCTGCTACTTTTGTTGCTTTTGCTACTTTTGTTGCTGCGGTACAGCTGTGGTATGATCGGGGTTTTTTATTTTTATTTCTTTTACGAAAAAGCACAAAAAGTTTGAATATGGAGATAGGAGGTTTCGGCCTGACAGAAATGATAGGCTGTGTTGTACACAGAAAGGTAATCCTGAGGACACACGCACGCACGCACGCACGCACTCATGCACGCACGCACGCACACACACACACACACACACACACACACACACACACACACACACACACACACACACACACACACACACACACACACACACACAGGAGCTTTGCTTGCATATTACACCTACATTTCATCACACAGAAAATGCGTGTATTGTACATACTTTGTAGTATATACAGTTCTGTATGTACCTAGGACAAATGCAGACAAAGTACTACGTGTATTACTCCATCCACACAACAACCTAGAATGTTCCATATTTGTGTCTGTAGGCAAGAGGAACAAGACCTGGAGAGGAAATTTGAGCTGCTTACCAGAGAACTACGAGTCATGATGGCCATTGAAGGTCAGTAACACTGTAACACGCACGCACGCACGCACACACACACACACACACACACACACACACACACGCACACACACACACACACACACACATCCTTAGAGTGTGTGAACCATGCTGTGGTTCTTTCCAGTTTGTGTTTATGAGGTACTTCAATAGACCCCTTGGTGTGCAATGATGTCTTCCCTTTGTGTTTAGGGTTTCTTCATGGAGGTTCAAATCTTCCTCCTCATACAATAATAATACCTGATGATCATGTTTTAGGGTGGGAAAAAATGGCACTCCATCTTTAAGCCCTTTACTACAGTACTGTACTGTTAAAAAAACTGATTTCTATTATTAAATCATGTCGTAATTAATGAAATATTAACTTATATAATGAATTGTAACATGTAATACTGTATATGACACTAGACTGGCAGAAGACCACCACTCAGCAGCAGAGAGAACAGCTGCTGCTGCAGGAACTGGTGTCATTGGTCAACCAGCGAGATGAGATCATCAGAGACATCGACGCCAAGGAGAGAGGGTACGAACCCAAAGTGAAATACTGCATTAATGTACCGTAGGCTATTGCATTTTCGTATTGTGTGTCAATACATTTCTTCATAGACAGATTTCTAGTTATAGGGAGCAGAACGCAATGCTTTTTATACCAGTGGTTCTCAAACTATTTCATGTCAATTGCTGCATTTGGCCATGGACAGTCGGACATTCTTTTGAAAATAATTTGTCCCAGGAATTCCTATGAAAGAACATTTTGTGTTGCAGCTTGCTATCCGACTGTAATTATAGTCTGACCAGCTGTGCGTGTTTCAAATTTGTATTGGCCTCTGAATGTGCGCACAACACATTCGCCAAAACACAGTAGTAATGTTTGTGAACAATGAACCTGTCTATAGGCCACATATACCCAGAGCAGAACTGTGTAAACCATTAGGAGCAGCGAGCAACCATAGCACACCAAATTTAAATTAGTGCTAGCCCACATGTGCAGTAGGGCATTAAGCAACTAGCCGACTATTCAACTAGTCGACTAGTAAATCCACTAGTCAACCTACTAGTTGACTAGTTGATAAGAAGAAAAAAAATATATATAGTTTTCTTTTTTTCCTCAAGATCAGGTAGATTATTGTTATAGTCACCAATGTACACCGTACAAATATTTATTTAAAAAAACAAAAACAAATAAATTCCTATTTTTTTTACATAATAGGTAGTTAAACAACTAGTTGACTAACGACTAGTCAACTAGTCAGCTAGTAAAAATGACTAGAAGTGAATGCCCTAGTGTGCAGTGTACAATGGATTAGCAAATCCATGGCCTTAACCTCGGCCACCTCGTCTATACTGTGCTTTCTGACTGTATCTGGGGTCCTATATATTCACAAACGTCTTTCTGTCTCTGTTTGTGTGTGTTTTGTGCAGGGCGATGGAAGAAGACGAGCGCCTGGAGCGAGGTCTGGAGCTGAGGAGGCAAAAGCATAGCAACAAAGACAAATGTGTCTTACAGTGAGAGACGTGAAATCACCCAAGACCTATGACTATTTTTGACCACAAGAACTGAGTGAGCCACATCGTGCCGTGAACCACATTTCACGGGTTCTCGGCTTAGTTTAAGGCTCAGATAAGGTTGTCAGAACCTAGTTTGGACCCTGCTCAGGTGGTAGTGCTAAACCTGAGTTCTATGAACCCAGAACCTATACAGTATACGTCTAACATTTTTCTATAATAGCGGAAATAGCAGATTTACAAGCTCACAAGGCATCGCAAACTAAGAGCTATTTTATCTCTTTTGTTTTACCCCCTTCCGGGGTGGTTCTGGTTCTGTTGGAAACAATCACAGAACTTCACGGATTCTGGGACGTTTCATGTTCCGGGTGGTGCTGGCTATAGGTTACCCTTCGTGGTCGAAAAGGGCCACTATTTGTGATCCTATTGAAGCTTGGCCGTCACAGAGAGTAACAGACGTTGTGCGGTTGTGCTCTGTTGAAACCGTCTTGTTGTTATGCAATAACTCAGCAGGATGGGCCGCGCTGGGTAGGGTGTGTCAGACTGTAAAGTGTGTGTGTGTGTGTGTGTGTGTGTGTGTGTGTGTGTGCAGTCAGTGGTGGAGGAAGTATGTGAGTCCTTTACTTAAGTAAACATAGCAATACCACAATGCAAAAAAGCTGTAAAGTAAAGGTATAATACAACTTTGACTTGAGTAAAAGTCAAGGCGTCAAATACTTAAAGTACCAAAAGTACTTACTCATTGTGCATAATGTGCCATTTCACACGTTTTTTCAAAGGTTTTCTTTCTTTTTTTTTGGTTGTTGGTGAAAACAGCTGATCTACAAGCTCAGAACGCTTCACATCACAATGTACTGTGATCTTGTATATTGGCTATTTTCGAATAGCTGATAATTGTAGTAGAGTAAAAAGTACAATATTTGCCTCTGAGGTGTAGTAGAGTAGAAGTATTTGAAAAATGGAAATACTCAAGTAAAATAAAAAATACTTAATACTTGTATTAAGTACACTACTTGAGTAATTGTACTTAGTTACTTTCCACCACTGTGTTTGGGTCTGTTTTCTGTTGAATGTTTTTCATGTAAAGAATATATCTACAGTAGGCCTATATGATTTTCCATAACAGTAAGTATAATTGTGTATTTAATTTGCTGCTTCTTATTTATTGGAGTGATCCATGGGGCTGAATTTTCTATATAAAATGTGCATGTGTGTATAATGTGTATATCACTCTTGAGTTATTTCAGTATTAATATACTTTTGATTGGTCAAAGACACGTTTATACTATACTTTATAGTTATTACTGGTAAAGTACGGCTTGCCGCGCTTTATTCATTGCTTTGCAGACTATTTTGGTAATCAGGGAGTTAGTGAATATTATATTATATTTTTTACTCTTACAGTATGTCCTCTATATTGAAGAAATCTAGTCAATGATTGAATGTGTTCATAGTGGCTGTAAAAGCTATATATGTGGTATATCTGGTCCATCTAATCTAATGCCTTCATTAGAGCTATGGTACTCTTCTCTTCCTGCGCTCGCATGAAATGCAGACCATCCTCTTGTCTGTAGCGAAAATATGAATATTGCTATTCACCAATACAAATTGCGGCTTGTGTCATTAGAAAGCCTACTTGCCCTAGTGGACGCACTCTGAGCTCCCCGTATAAAATGCACCTTTTGGCCAGAAAGGGATTTTATTTTCACTGGAAGGAAAAATCTTGTCTATGAGGTTTTCTCTTGACAATATCGGTAGAGGGCGCAGTGGAGTATTAAACTAAAAGTATTTTGCTTCCTGTGAAAAATAAATCCCTTTCTGGCCAAAAAGTGCATTTTTATGTGGTGGGGGGCTCAGAGTGCGTTCACTAAGGAAAGTAGGCTTTATTTATTTTTTAAACACTTTTTAATTTTTGTATTATTGATGCAGCAATGAATAAACATGTATACATTTTGCTGTATCCGACATGTGAAAGTATAGGCTTTCTAATAACACAAGCTGCCTTTGTAGTTTTTATTGATGAGTAGAAAAAACGTTCTTTATATTTTCGCTACAGACGAGAGGCTGGTCTGCATTTCATGCGAAGAGAAGAAAGAGAAGAGTAACGTAGCTCTAATGAAGGCATTAGCGCTATGGACCAGAGCTGTACCCTGTGGGTATATGTCTGATGTTGTATTGCTGCTGTACACTTAATCACATTAAAAAAAATAGTTTGACTGTATATAAACAGACTTGTGGGGTACAAAGTCAGTTCTTCATAATCTCTTTCTTTTGAGATCAGAAATATTGCCACATTTTTAAACTATATAAATGTATACCTACCGGTAGCTATAGCTACCAATACATGATGTATATGTGGCACTTTGGTGTTGTTTCTTGTCACCTTCAAGCGAAGGGCCACGGGGCGACAGTGGCCTTGAGCAAGGCTCTGAACCCCTAAATTGCTCCTGATGTGCACTTTGTGCAGGTTGGTGCCATGGTTTCCTCTGGCAAAGTGGCATTGGTGTGTGAATGGGTGAATGTAATGCACAATCTATGTAAAGCACTTTGGATAAAGGCACTATATAAATGCACCATTGTACCATTGTAGTATCAAGCAGGTGATACTAATACTACTGTGCCTTGTAAATTGGCTGATTGTCAGACATTCACCGCTTAAGCCCTTTATACTTAGTTGACACCAAGAGCTCTCATATCTGAAGTCAGAACATTAAGTCTTGATCAAATATCATCATTAAAAAAAAATGTAATTAGTAAGAAGAAAAACAAAAGTGTTGTAGGCCTACCCTGCCTTTTTTTCCCCTCTTCTTTTTAATTATTTGATCTGCCCAAAACATTGTGTTTATTGTCATGATTTCTCACGATCCGAGTTGGCTTTGTTCGAGGCTTTAAAGGTCTTTAAATAAAATACTTTTTTTTTTAAAGGCCTATGCTATGGGGAAAATGAATGGGGGATTATTTCCTGGGCCGCTCGTGTTCTGAAAGGGGGCGGGGCTCCCGCCCCTCACTATCTTTGGCACTACTACCACCAGAGACGCTCGGTGGTAGTAGCCGCCGATGGCCGCTAGGATGAGCAGCAGTGAGTGTGTGAGCGGGTCGGGTGGGCCAGGGCCACATCTTGACTGAGGAGCTTTTCCATCGTTTGGGACCGTTAACTCGGTCGGCGGCGCCCCGTGAAAATGGTCGCGATCGGATTCGCAAAGCACCCCGCAACTCTGTCAGGAACGTCGTCCCCTAAATGTAAGTAGCGTATTTTCTATTCCCATGTATGTATACTTTTTTTTTTTGACAGGACGTAAAAGAAGAACAGCTCAAGGGAGTCTATCTCTCTCTCCTCGTCCTAGCTGCCCCGCTAGGCTAACTAACCACTAAACCAGCTTGGATTTATTTATTATGCCCGAACAAGTAAAATAATCAAGTCGTTTAAAAACAAATATGGCTAGTAAATTGTCTAGTGCTGATTAATCATCAACCACCGTGCTTAAAACGGCTAACCGGGCTAGCATCACTGATACAGTTGTTAAACCGCCATTGGTGAGCTATTGAATGGTGTGACTCCAGTGGTCTCTGTTTGACAGTTTCGAGACTAAAACGTTGATTGATTGAAGTGTTTATTAACAGTTTGCAGAATTACAGTACATTTCAAGCACAAACTCAATACAAAAAAACTGTTAACTGTGAGTGGACCACCCAATAAAGCACTGCACTTGTTTACAAGAGGGTCCACCTTGTTCAATTCATCATAAAAGTCGCGCTAGAAAACTATGAGCATTTTGTACATGGACAAAGTGCTTGGACACCTGCTGTGACTCCCTCCGGCGGACCTCGCCTCTCAACGTTTGAATGTTCAACGCAAACGTTATATGCTCCATTTTCGTCACCGCTAAACCCCTTATGCCTAAACTTCTTTGCTTTCTTTTTTTTTTCTTTTACTATTTTGAAAAACATTTTTGAATAGTTCAACTAGCCAATCTACATTGACACGTTGTGAGCTTGTAGACTGGCCATTTTAACTATTAAAAAATGTTTTGCAAAATAAAGTTTAGGGATAAGGGGTTTCATCCCCCGGGGGAACCCAACGTGTCTCGTAATTCCACAGGTCGCCGATGTCTGTGTAACACCCCCGTATGCCCGCTCGCTCGCTTGACTGCTCAATTCGCCCATCATCTCTGTTTGTGTTTTGTTGCATGCAGCCTTTCATTCACTCCACGGTTGCAGCCTTGCAGCAGCGTAGAGCGGATAGGGTTTTTCCTCTCGGTCGAGACCGGGGTTACTAAAGTTCACGGTGAATGGCAGTGGGGAAAGCCATTGATGCATCATTCAGGCAGGCAACCATCCCATCACCAGCCTGGCTCTGTTTGAACATGATAATATGACCTGGCTGGATGTGTGCATTGATTGAATGCATAGACTTGAATGTCATATTATTATTACTACAGTCAGTGAGTGTATATAATAGACACATACAGGTCTGCTGCCTGTAAGTCACTAACGACTATGTAGAAGGCTTGATAGTAGGGGAATAGAATAGAATAGAAGGCGGGTAGGTAGTCGTGTGTTATGTAAGGGGGTTTCTGCAAAGTGATCTCGAGTCTATGGTCTATGTGTTTTTTTTTGTGTGTGGATCTAGGACGTTCAGTTATGTAAGTTTTACTGGATCCTCCAGTCCCGGGGCTGCAGGGATATATAGCAAAAAGGGGGGTGGAAACTCTACCGTCAGCGAATTTTGAAGAGGCAAACTCGGGAGTTACTGAGGTGTTGTTGTTGGGAACAAAATAGTGTGTGTTCTGTTCTGCAGCTGTGTTTCGCCTTCGAGTATACCTCGTCTGAACCTCAGCTGAAAAGTGAAAACACGTACCCTATTGTGGTGTTGTTGCTTTCTGTGAGATCAGAGAGGTAAACAAACTGGATGGCGCGTTTTAACTGTAGGCTACATGTGTTTTTTGATTTTTTTTTAGATTGTAGCCTACACCTGTGGATGCTCAGCACACATCCGTCAGGACTGCAACAGTGTTTATAAATGTCTGTATGACTGCTAGTGAAAATAAAAGTAAAAATAAACTTATTTATTTGATATCTTTTTAAAAATGTAATTTAATGAATGAAAAATTATTACTATTTGAAATAATAAATCAAAACTAAATGTAGGAAACGGACATTTACTTGCTACTACCACTGTTTGGTGAACCGTGGGCCCTGGCTGCAAAGGCCCGGTCACCCTTGGTCACCAAGTTGGTCTTGGAGACCTCTAGTATGGCCACATTAGAGGACCTCAGGCAACGGACAGGAGGTCAGACAGATATGTATTGGGGTGCCAGGCCGTTAAGAGCTTTAAAAGCCAACAAATAAAATCTTAAAATAAATTCTAAAGGTTACAGGCAGCCAATGCAGTTCCCTAAAACTGGGGTTATATGCTCTGACCTCCTGGTCCCGGCAATAAGTCTTCGTTCTTCTGCACTTACTGCAGGCAGTGTATAGATTCCTTGCTGAGATTGGAATAATGGGCGTTAACAGTAGTCCAGGCAAGATTAAATAAGGGCATTAATGACTTTGGGAGGTTAGGTGGTGTGGAAAGGACTGGGTGGATTCTGTAGATATTGCGTACTGCAGGTGGAAAAAGTCCAGGCAGTAAGTAGTAGACACAGGTTCTTTGCCACTGGTGTAATATTGACTGACGTGGAGTCAAGAAAGACAGTTGTGAACGTGAGGTCTGGATCTTAGGGAGCCGAACAGGAGGATTTCTGATTTGTCTGCGTTGAGTTGAAGAACGTTAGCAGACATCCATCCAGGTTTGTGGTTCGGCTAAGGGAGGATAGGCAGTTGGTGTTTGAGGTGTTGAGGGGCTGGTACAAATACAACTGAGTATCGGCATATATTATTAATATTCTGATCTGTTCTAAGCCAGTTTATGGTCCGATGGATGAACCAGTGAACAACGTAACACCAGTGGTGTGGGCAACACTCTCATGGATTTATTTATACAAAATAGTAAACAAACAGATCCGTTATGTAGCCCTTTGTGTTATCTTGAAAATACAATAATATGCACACACGCAGACCTAGCAGATGAGTCCCAACAATGAGCCCTGCTGCTGTCGGCCTCCTCCTGGTGTATCTCAGCCGTTATCGTGGTGAGAGCTTCCGTAATGCCAATTGATTTATCGGGTCACCATTCACGGCGCGGGACAAGGGCCGCACAGCATGCAGCTGTATAGCAGATGGATCATCTTAACAACCCATCCCCCGGGGAGACCCCAAATGATGTTTGAAACGGTTTACGTTGACTCTTTAACTTACCGTTTTGGTCCTGGAGTGAGCACTGAGCCTATATATCGTCCACTAGCACGGTGCCGTAGCCCACCGCTAATTGCCCCTGTTTGTTTATTGTTTGTTTTATTTGGATCCCTATTAGCTACTATACCTTTAGTAGAAGCTATACTCTTCCTGGGGTCACCAGAATTTCTCTTTCAATTCTGGAGTGATATAAGTCTATATATAACACATATAAACACAATTACAGTGATGCAAATAGGTTTGAAATGTAATGAGTCCCGGGATGCAGGGATGGTCTTTTAGATGAGTCCCAGGGACATTTTATGAGTCCCATTTCAACCACACTAGGAGTCATATTTGGCCATTTTTACAAATTGCAGCATTTAACTCCCATTTCATAATATGGTTATATTCATGTAGAAAACGAGAAGAAATCATTATTATAACTAAAGCTAGCAAAATAAACTAGAATAAACAGTACAGTAGTGCATCCTGTGGATGCAGAGGTCGTTGTTTTATTGCGTCCCTTAACTATAAACTGCGTTTTGGGATGCAAAATGCACCCTATTTTAATCTCTGCAATTATCCATGTTGTTGAAGTGAAGCCCTATTATTTTCCATAAAATAAAATATTTTATTCAAATCAAATTAGAATCTTAATTTACCACCCTAGCGAACCCTAGAGCCCTAGCGTCCATATTCTGGGGCAAACATTCGGCGAAAACAGCAGATCTACAATGTCCCAACAGTTCACGGCTCACAAGGTGAGGCGCTAGGATCTTCTTATAGATCGACTATTTCTGGGAAAGAGATTTGAGGTGTGGAGTAGACTGTAGAGGGAAATACTAGCAGACCTGGAATAGAGCCCCAGTTACATACCTCTATACTGTAACTGTATGAAGTGTCAAGCCTCGTCATGCTGAGACTATTCAACGACATGTTCCTGATCAACTGCACCAATGCATTTTCAGTTGAATGTCACTGAACAGGACTTTGACTATTCTCAGCATTGGAGGTGGACATATTTAACATATTTAAAGTTGGGCAACTGCTGCACACTCCTGAAAAGTGAAAGTGTCAATTCATTCCAACCCAGCGTTACTTAAAGGAGAATTCCATACTAGAAGGCTTTCTTACCTTTCTTTGTAGTTGTTACGTCCCCACCAAAGAGGTCCAGGTGTTATTTTGTGCAAAAGCTCCTTATTGGCTATTTCCCTACCATAAGCCCTAAATGAATTGCATTGAATTGAATGGGGCTATGGGGTGTTGTGCTAATTCTCTTATTTCCATCACTCAAAATTATAATTTCTTTGTATATATCCTCTCTTCATAATGTAAATAATATCCCAAGCGGCACACTTTACTACTTCTTTCGATGGAAATAAGCGAATTAGCATAACACCCCATAGCCCCATTCAATTCCCATTCCATGCAATGCAATTCATTGAGGGCTTATGGTAGGGAAAATAGCCAATAAGGAGTTTTTGCACAAAAAAACACCTGGACCCCTTTGGTGGGGACGTAACAACTACAAAGAAAGGTAAGAAAGAATTCTAGCATGGAATTCTCCTTTAACACCTCAAACAGTTCAAAAACACCGTTTTTGGACACGGGATTAACTTGATGCGATTGAGCACATCACAACCACTTTGTGGTAATTGGATTGGAACCGGTTAGGTTGTTCCGAGTGTTCAGGATAGATGTTTTTGTTAGAAACGGAGCTGCAAATCCTCTATTAGCAAAATAGCAAAAATGTGACTAATGTGACTGTAAACGACACTGACAATTCAGAAGTGCGTTTGGGCTAGCGCTTTGCATTTCCACTCCTCTCCAGAGTGAGATGGTTTGTAAGTGGATATAGTGCAATTTGAGCGTGAAGCAGATGAATAGCATGGGCATTTGTTTTGCAAACTGTAGTACTAGGACACAGAAGTACTACGGTTACTACAGTGAAAGCTGCAACGTTTGACTGCCCGGACTCATTTGTCAACTTTCTGTGAATTTGATATACTGTTTTATCTGTAACCCATTTTGGGGCGGGAACCCCTTTTGGTGTTAGCATTATGTTATGCTTTAGCTATTGAAAAATAGCAGATCTACAAGCTCATAGCGCGCCACCGAGTTGCGCGCTACGAGCTTGTAGGCCTGCTATTTTTGAAAAATCAAAGAACCACTGACATAGAAACTTAGCTTTTTCAGAAAACTGTCAGGACGCAGAAGACATTCTTTAAATCTGATCTCGGGGTCAAAACGGGTTAATTTATACTATAATGCTTTTGTAGTACTGTACTGTAAGTCATTTTGTTCTGTATTGTATATGAGAAAGGTGCTAAAACTGTGTGCGTGCGCCGCGGCGTGCGTGCGTGCGTGCATGCGTAATAACAGCTATGTGGTATAGTTGTGGAATGTCATGCGTTCCGCACACAACGTGTCTTGTCTCGGAGAGAGAGAGAGAGGAAGCGTAGGAGAGAAGGCCATCGGTAAACGGTGTGTGCTGTACAGTGTACAGTAGTAGCTAGCAAGCAAGCAACCAGTGGTTATGTATGATGATGATGACGACTAGCCCCCTCCCCCAATCCAGCAACTCCACTGGACTCGCACACCCACCCACACACACCCACCCACGCAAAACACAAAGTCAAGTGCTCATGTTTTAGCGGGGAACGATGCATTTCACCGCAGTGACGCATGCAGAAGATCCGCTCTGATTGCACAGTATGAACAGGAGTGACATTTAATATCGGGAGCAGAGTTTCAACACTGGCTTTTCTGTCACCAAATTGGGTGGGCGTGTGTGTAGGGGGGGGGGGGGGGAGGGTGAAATCTGTGTCATACTGTTTTTAACAGGGAGCCCCTGTTGTGTTTTAAGCATTATTTTATACTTTAGCTATTGAAAAATAGCAGATCTACAAGCTCATAGCGCTGCACAGAGTTCCGTGCTACGAGCTTGTAGTTCTGCTATTTTAGAAAAATCGTGAAATTGTTCCGCAAATCTTTGAATATATATTCTTTCAAAGCGAGTTTTTTTAAACTCAAATCTCTTGCATCTGGAGGGTCCCTGAAACAACATAGTTTCAGATGGGGGGGGGGGGGGGCGCAGCCAAATACAGATAATTGGGGGGGTCCCTGACATGAAAAAGGTTGATTTTCAGAAAACTGTCGGGATTTAGAAGGCTTTTCTTTTTTAGAATCGTCCTCGGGTCTAAATGGGTTAAAAAGCCTCTGATCTGATACGATTGTATTGATGTCAGTAGCTCAGAGCAACATGTGCTGCTACTATACGAGTCTACTCCCTTAAGTCAGTCTAATATGACATGTAGCACCTGCACCTTCCTTCAGGGAGCCCAGCCATGTTCTTATGTTCTCTCACTGTAATTGAATGTGTTCATAGTTTTATCCACCTACCTTCAGTATTGGATTTATTTTTCCATTCCTCTGGTGTTTTCTTTCACATCTGCCATTCCACATTGGTAATTGGCCTTCATCTGTGCGTGATTCACACTGCACCGGTGCAGGAAATCCCCGAAGAGAATGTGCTCCCGTATTTAAATGTTGTTTTAAGGCCGAGAAGGTCAAGCTTTAGAATAGTATGTCAACAAAACAGCCTGCCTGTCACTGTGGTCATTTAATAGGGGCCCTGCAGAGAGTGGTCGTATAATTGTCTTTCCTCCAGCATGACTGCCTGTAACCACTTTGAGAAGAAAATGTCAAATGTCTCTGCAGTCTAATGTCTCTGCAGTCATATAGGTAGAGCACTGGAAAAACCTGATGTCACTGTTCTACTGTGACTTGTTTTCAAGATCCAATAACACGACACATTTCTTTCTTTCTTCTCTCACAGTCGACACATAGCAACTGTTGTTTTGTACCTACTGTAGCAACAGTTGCGAGTGTTCCAGTTTGTCATAAATGTACAAAACAATGGTTTCTATTACGGGCAGTGGCAGCTATTTTGGAAGATGGAGAATTACACAAACGGTTAACGCAAGGCCTCGGATGGAATATCAAATATCAACTATATCATCAGGAAACTTCACTATGCACCTTAACCACTTTGAACTTGGTGTCCGCATTTCGGGCATGTCATTAGATAGGTCTACCAGCTTGTAGATCGCCTATTTGTGATAGTACGACAAAGTATGTATAGTTAAAGGTGCTGCAAATCTCTTAAATATGACTACTAAAACGTGTGCATACCTGGTTATTTAAATGTTTTGTCCATTTACAGTAGTTGGTAGTACATGTTTTACAATGAATTCAATTCAACCTTTTTTTAAGCACGTTATTTTCGTTTGTTTCACATTTTCTTTCTTATGTGATCTTGGCTTCATGTGACATGTTTGTTTTGAGGCTTTGCTATTATACTGCTACAGCCTCATAGAAGTCACTATCAAGACCTCTACCCACTGATGTATACACGGTTGCGTGCATGGCACAGTGTCGTGCTCACAACGACGTGTTTCAGTGCGAGCTTGAAGATCAGATTATGTTCGTGCATGACACATGGGAGCGCAACTAAAGCACTGTATAAATCAGACTTAAAGTCTGTCTACTTGACCCATTCAGGACGGGAACCCCTTTTGGTGTTTTAAGCATCATGTTATACTTTAGTTATTGGAAAAATAGCAGATCTACAAGCTCATAGCGCGGCACCGAGTGCCCCGCTACGAGCTTGTAGATCTTCTATATTTGAAAAATCGTGAAAATGTGGCGCAAATCTTTGAATATATGTCCTTGACATACAAAAGGTTGATGCATAGAGAAACACAGGTTTTTTCTGAAAACTGTTGAAACTGACCATCCTCCCCTCTCTCTCTCCCTCTCCTCTCCCCGTGTCATCATCACAGTGCGCCCGGCGTAATAAGCTCCCAGGCCGCTAAAGTGGTCCCGGCGAGGTCGTCGTCGACGGGCGGCGGCGGCGGTCGCGGCGGCTCCTCCCAGTTCCCCCCCCCCCCCCGGGTACGAGGTCATCATCGCCATGGCGGTGAAGGAGCGCATGGAGGCCGTGCTGAACGTGGGCCTGCGCGTGCCCAGCATCATGCTGCTGGACGTGCTGTACCGCTGGGACGTCAGCTCCTTCTTCCAGAAGATCCAGCGCACCAGCCTCTCCAACAACCCCCTGTTCCAGTACAAGTACCTGGCCCTCTACCTGCACTATGTCGGTCAGTGAATTCATGATATGGCTCTCCAGGGAAAAGCACACGTACAGTACACGATACACACTAAAGCAGTGGTTCCCAGAATCCCTTTTTATACGTCGAGGACCCCCAAATTGACCCTCATTGGCCCGCGGACCCCCATTAGAAAATATATGCCAAGGAAGCCCCGTGAGAGAAGATTCTTATGGCTCTGGCAGTGAGTTTCCCCCAGTTGACCTGAATTAGGCTACCGACCCCCCCATTTAATGGCATTTCTATCTCTGGGACCCCCGATGTATATAAAGGGCAAAATCAAAGTTAATTTAACTCTTTGAGAGTGTACAAATGGAACCAAATGGACCCGTTTTTACACTCCTCTGTGTTACAGACCCATAAGGGCCTGACCAGCGCTTCGTCACACATGCTGTTGTTTCCAAAAAAACTAATCGTTCAAAATAATGTAAGGACCTTTAACACACACACACGCACGCACGCACGCACAACCTGTTCAAGAACAAATAGCCAGCACCCTACGTGCACTATGTAAAATTAGGTTCATGGACAGATGCTTGTGGCACACATACATTACATACTGTGACAATCATACCATGATTGTGTGCATCTCTGTATGCAGTAGGCCTACATATCCTGTTGAATAACTAACACCCTGCTCTTTACTTACTGTACAACACCATGCCATGTTTCGGTACAAATATTTTGGCCTTTGCTCGCTGGTTGTTATTATAAGACACATGTGCCCCATACATAGGGCACCATGTCCCAGCCTCCAGCACAAATCCTGAGTTAGTGTTGGCTAGACATCACTCTCGCAGTAACGACAACAAATCCCTTGTAGATTTGATTGTGTTCGACCACCTTATCTGTTATCTGGTCAAAGCAGCTCGTGGCTCTGCTCACTGTATCGGTTATTGGCGCCCAGGGTGTCGCGGTTTGAACTCATTTTTGGGGGCGGATTTGCAAGGAAGGCTTTTCATTCAGTGCATTTCAGTTATCCAAGGCCAGTTCCAATTTTGTCTTTTAGTTTATTTTTTATTTATTTTTAACTTCCACTATCCCTTGTTTGTTTGTCGTTGGATCCTGCATGACTTCTGTAGCGCGCCACCGAGTGGCGCGCTATGAGCTTGTAGGTCTGCTATTTTTGAAAGATCGAAGAACCGCTGACATAGAAACATGGCTTTTTCAGAAAACTGTCAGGATGTAGAAGACATTTATAGAATAACTGCTGTTACTGATTCATATTCAGAATATGGTAAAGAATATCACTTCTATGACCTTTTGGTGGGACATGTTCTCAATGTCAGCCCCAGGAGTTAAAATAAAACACTGCATACGACGACATATGACATTTGACACATAGGGCTGACATGACATGACGGCCAACCAGAGACCTGCATACCCCACATTCCACCAATCGGTTCAGGAGGTTCAGCAAGCAGCGACAAGAGTTGGCGTCAGGCCATGCAATACAAGCAAGTGCAAGCAGCAGCATGCTCATTTCCATGAGCAGTATGCATTTCCCATTATAGGCTATATGCATATTGCAGTCTGTATAGCTACTCCCATATACAGTAGTACTGTATGTACATTAGTGTTCTTTTATTCAGATGCCAAACCTTTACAATCACCAGGCAAACCGTTGTGTAGCTCCTGCCAGAATCGTTACGGTTTCAACTCGGTCATTCATTATTAGGTTTTCTGAAAGACTGCTTTTGCCATGGACCTCTTGTCTTAAAATATTTTGTTACAGGGACCCCCAGAAGCAAAAATTTGAGTTAAAATGTTTGCTTTAAAAATGTGTATTGGAGGATTTGCCCAAATCTATCCGATTTTCCAAAATGTTCAAAAATGACACAGATGCTTTCCAGGGTTAAGTAGTAGCAGTAACTAATCTAATTTCATATTTTCATACTGTCCAATGTAACAGGTGTCATTCACTCAAATTCACTGTATGGGCTTAAACTGGCTGGAAACTAACTATTGCAGAATTAATACAAGGACTTTCATATTGAGACGGTGATTCGATTTTCATTCAATCAGTGGGTTTAGTTTTGTCCGTTTCTAATAGCCCATACATTATCTTTTTTTTTTAATGATATGTTTTGGGCTTTTTGCCTTTATTTATAGATAGGTAGCAGATAGAGCAGTAGTCTGACAGGACATGGGGAGAGAGATGAGGGGAAGACACACAGCAAAGGGACTCGAACCCACAACCCGCTGCCAGGCTGGATTACCAGCCTAGGTGCCCAGACGGCTGCCGTAGCCATCTATACTGTACATTGAATGTTTGTGGACGGACATCGACAATGACCATCTGAATATGCCAGATTAGGACTATAGATTCCTCTCGGAACGAGTCCCATTCTATCTGCACCTCCAACCGTACGTGGGCTGTGATTCTGAATGTTGTCTTTTTTTAATGAGAACAGGGAAAGGTTTCAGGCAGTTAAAGTGAAATTTATTCAAACTCTGTTCCAGAAAACCAGGTACTAACCATATTTAGGCAGTCATGAAGACGGAAGACTAGATGGAAGGTAGTTACACGGACAGCGCTACAGCACAAAGGACAAAGATACAGATTTGGGGACAGCGATGTGACAGAAGAGTTGACGCAGCAATCGTTAGTTTATCGAACCCTGGCTGGAGCTGGCCAAACACAGTGTGCGTGTGCGTGCGTGCGCGGCTGCGCGCGCGCCAGTCACTTGGCTGTAGTTGGTGAATGAGCCAACAGGCTGGGTATGTGCTGATGAAAGGTGGGGATCGACTGATGTCTGCCACAAGAGAGACAGGCATGTTCGTATCCAATAGTCCTTTCAATTAGGGATGCACGATAATTATCGTCCCGATAAATTGCGACCCGATATTAGCAATTATGACGTCATCCCGATAAATTCGATAACGTTATAATAGCGCCGATAATATACTTTATATGGGCTCGAAATTGCGATCATTTTGGACGCAAATGCGCCTGAAATTTTATCTGTGCAACATAAAAAATATAGTTGGTAGCAACTATGGGACTACCAATCATTTCTGTGGTGCGCCCAAACGCTCCCCGAGTCGCCAATCTCTCCGGAGGAACGGCTGAGACGAGCGAGAGAGAGACGCTCCACTCTGTCTGTTGCAGTGTGTAGTTCCATAGCAGGCTAATAGCCCCGCCTGCTTCTCCTCTCTATCTCCCCTCTCTCATTTCACTCACTGACTCGCATTCATACGAACGGTGACTGTCTCAGCGTCTCAGCAGCTCAGCACCTGACGAGCGCGTATTGGTGCTCGTTCATTCATCGCGCTGTTGAATGCGTGTCACTCGTTACCGGTTGTAGTTTATTAATTTGCTCCAGTTGTGTAGCATTGTGAAACGCGACGCGACCGTTTTGGTTGAGAAATGTAGAAGTAGTAGCTGTTTGGCTACATGATGCTACAGACCATGCTAATGACTTATATGCTAACAACAACGTCTATCACTGGAACTTGGATAGTGTTGTATTTGTGTTTACACACGCACACACACAGTACAGACAATAGTGGTTCTCAAAGTGGGATCCGGGGAGTCAGAGTTTACAAATGGAACGAAATTGACCCTTACAGGTCCATTTGGTTCCATTTGTACCCTCTCAGAGTTGACATTGATTTTACGATATAAATAAAAAATTATAAATTGAGGTCCCTTATGTAAATGGCATTAAATGGGGGGTCAGTAGCCTAATGCATGTCAAACTTGGTGTCCTTGAAATAAAAATGATGAGAATCACTGCTAGAGCCCTGGCATATATTTTCAAATGGGTGTCTGTGGGCTAACAATTTGGGGTCCTTGCTCCTTGACATGGAAAAGTTTTGAGGCCAACTGACCGGACACACACAGACATTCACAGACATTATATTGTTGTTTTTATTCATTTAAAAAAATTCACACCTGTGTGAAGTGAGGGGCACTCTTATCATCATACGTCATCTGGCCAATCACAATTTGCTCTGGGACTCCCAATTTATATTGTAAAATCAATGTTATTTTTACTCTGAGAGTATACAACTGGAAATGTTCCATTTGTACACTCAGAGTTACAGACCCATAAGGGTCCATTTGGTTCCTAACTATATAATTTAGCTGGGGACCCCCTGGAACTCCCTCAGGTACCCCTGGGGCCGGGGGTCCCCGAACCCCACTTTGGGAACCACTGATATAGCCTACTATACTGTAATTGCTTAGGTCAAAGCTGTGTTACATGTACCGTTACTCACTAGTATGTATTTTTTATTCATGTCTATATATTTCTATTATCGGTTATCGTATCGGTATCGGTCTTGAGGAGCGGTAAATTATCGGTTATCGTATCGGTTTCAAAAAATCAATATCGTGCACCACTACTTTCAATGATGTGTTGCATTAGAAAAGGAGTACAGAAAGTATTGAGTATTAATTATACAACAACAGTTGTATAATGAGACCTGTGCCTCATTGGCCCATTGCTCATTCAAAATGGTTTCTAGAGGCTGTCAAATGAATGTACAAGCCTCGAATAATCGGCAAGTTTGGGTGAAAATGTACAATCGATTGTACAAAATATATTAGATTTGTGGGTGTGGCTACCGCTCAATGTTTTAAATTCAATCGAAGCCGTGCACACTGGAGGTCTTCAATGCCAGACAAAATAGGCCTGGGATTATATGGTTAAATATTTGTAGTAAACTCTTTTTTTTTTAGAAGATTTAGATTCCTTTTTTGTCGTCTGGCAGAAAAACCTCTTATCGACATATTCTAACCTTTTGGTGTTTTTGAGCGGTGCCTCCTCCGCATTACGCAGCCATGTGTGTCCCTGGCTGGCTGTGTCTGTCTGTCTGTCCGTCCGTCCGAGCACGAACAGCTGAAACACCTCAGCAATACCACTGCATGGCACTGTTGCGCAGCGTCTCTCTCTCTCTCTCACTCACACACACACACACACACACACACACACACAGGCCAGGGAGGAGGGCTTCAACAGTACAGTACAGTACGAGAAGTTCAGTACAGTACAGTTGCACCGCTCAGTTCACACATGTGTGATTTTTCGTAAACTAACAACCTACTTGATCATACTACAGTCTCCCACAAAAACATAAAAAGTAGCAGATCTGCAAGCTGGAAACGCTGTGTGAAGTGATGCATTTTGAGCTTGTGGACCTGCTACTACTTTAGATTGGAATCTTTTATTGGAATCCTGAAAAGTAACAGTTTTTTTGGACATATATGAGGTTTCCACCCGACAGAGATGATTCGTAGAATCGACCTCTGGTCTTAATAGGTTAAGCCGATCTATGATCAGTGGTCCATGATCAGTGGTACATGATCACTGGTCCATGATCACTGGTACATGCTTTATGTCTTTATTCCAGGCTTTTGGCAACCAGCATGGGAGCATACTGTACATGTTGAGCGAATGAGCGTGCTGTCACTTTTGACACTCTTCTGCTGAAACACTGCTGATTAATGTGCCTGTCTGTGAGGCTACATGAGTCATATTATTTGATGTTTGACAACGTTTAGAGTAGAACTATCAGGTGTCACCCACTAGGTAAAACAATGGGTCACTCTGCACTAGTTTAGACTGAGTTGTCGACAAATGTCTTAACTTAAGCGTGTTCGTGGCACTGGCTCCACAGTCAATAAGTTCAATTATTTATGCCTAGAGAGGAGTCTTCAAACCTCAGAAGTAATTTACAGCAGAAATATTCCAAAATTATCCAGGCATACATACAAAGTTTTGACCTAGTGTTATTATGGATGTGTGTGTGTGTGTGTGTGTGTGTGTGTGGCATATATTCTGTATTCAGGTATAGCATGTATTTGCTTTAAATCCAATTGATGGGAAATGTACCAACTTTGCATATTTATTTTTGCAATATTTTCATTTAGTGTGATTAAAACTCGTTTGACATCTCTGTATGTATGGAAACATCACTACTCACTTGCAAGAGAAACTAGACCAAGATATTTTCTTCTATTCTCTTTTTTTTCCCCCTCAATGATTTTCAATGTTTTGTGAGTGACCTTTCTTTTTCTGTCTCTCTCTCTCTCTCTCTCTCTCTCTCTCTCTCTCTCTCTTTCTCCATCTGTCTCTCTACCTCTCTCTCTCTCTCTCTTTCTCCATCTGTCTCTCTACATGTCTCTCTCTCTTTCTCCATTTGTCTCTCTACCTGTCTCTCTACCTGTCTCTCTCTTTCTCCATCTGTCTCTCTACCTCTCTCTCTCTTTCTCCATCTGTCTCTACCTATCTCTCTCTCTCTCCTCTCTGTCTGTCTGCCTTTCTCTGCAGTTGGGTAACGTCTGGGTTAGTTGACTGACTGTCATTAGCAGGGTAGGGAGCAGTGATTGTCTCATTTACTGTCACGCAAATACATAAGACACATCTGCCCCACACACACACACACACACACACACACACACACACACACACACACACACACACACACACACACTGTAAGTCTCTATGTCCATGGATAACGGTTACCCTGTATGTTTTATTAGGTGCCTGCTGTGATCCACACTAATGGCAGTGTACGTGTAATATATGCAGGCATTGCTCTTCAAAACATCCTTTGCTAAGTGTGTGTGTGTGTGTGTGTGTGTGTGTGTGTGTGTGTGTGTTGCAGGCTACATCCTGAGCTTGGTGCTGCTGACTCTGCCTCATCAGCATCTGGTAAAACTCTATCTATATGTCCTCACCGCACTGCTGCTCTTCGCTGGCCACCAGGTGTCCAGGTACACACACACACACCCACACACACACACACACACACACACACAGCTAAGCGCAGCCACTCTTAAACCCAGATTGAGCAAGAATTATAGGGGCATGCCGCCGCGGTGCGTTCTCCCAGCCTGTGGTGTTAATTGAGTTTCCCCTCCGGAGGATTATGTTCCTAGAGAGACATAAACACGTCTGGACCTGCAGCGCTGCAGTCTCCAATAGAGCCGTACCGTTTGTAAATAAACTAATAAATCTATATATATATATAGATACTTAGAATTTAGATAGCGCCTTTCAAGAAACCCAAAGACGCTAGAAACCTAAAACTAATTAATTGCCAAAAGCCTGAGTGAACAAAATGTCTCTACAGTGCAGACTTGAAAGAGTCCAATGTAGGAGGCTTGGAGAATCTCCAAGGGGAGAGAGTTCCAGAGGGAAAGGGGCTGCCACATAGAAGGCTCTATCGCCGCGAGGGTCCGCTTTTTTCTTGCGTGGTGCATGGTGAGGACTGAGGAGCTCCATGTCCGAAGACCTCAGGTTCCGTGTGGTCCTTGAGGAGGTCTGTCAGATAGTACTGTGTGGGGCATGGTTCATGGAGGGATTTGTAGGTGAGAAGTAGCAGTTGATATTAATATAGTTCCCAATTCACACATCGGCTCTATTTTCTAATGTCAATGCGGCGATGACACACTCCAGCGGGGGGGGGGGACCGCCTCATATTCAACCACCCACTGTAAACAATTACCTAAGCAGTAGAATCTCATTTTAACTCCCCCAAGCTTTCCCTGGAAGTGCTTAAGAACAATTATGAATAAAATAAAGTTCAATGTCCACATGGGCTGCATCGTACTGTGTGTTCTGTTTTCAACAGAATACACAGTATGATGCAGCCCTAGTTTCCATCTACAGTACACACACATACTGTTCTGTCCTGATTTGGCACACATTAAAAGGTTTCTCTCCACACAGCTCAAGATGTTATAGTCCATTATTCATTGCCTCATTCATGTCAAATATCTTCCAAAAAAGCTTTAAATAATGTATTGCTGTAGGTACAGTATACTGTATAAGCACTGCTGCTAACCAGATGCGTTTTTTGTCGGACTGGCGCACCATTCTCCCTAAAAGTAGCTGGGTATAGTGCCGTGAAAGTCAGTTGACCTGGTGTTGAGACCCCATGTGCCATGTGGTAGTGATGTCATCAACCTCCAGGACAAGGTTTCAGACAGCAATGCCAACAGACGTGTTATATAATAATAAATAATAATAATGTCAAATAATAAGTCTTAAGCCAGCACAATGATTGCCCATGTCTTCCGCAATGTCTTACAAAGTTGATATCTCGGAGTCAGAGAGAGTCTGCGGTCGCCATTTTCCTAAGCTGCTAGGATTTGAGCTTGTTGTGCTTTCGACCTCAGTGTTTGCATTTCTTACATTGGTGCCATGTTTGGTTTCAATTTTTTCTTCCTTATATCCCCCACCTTTCAACTACAAGTAATGTACAACAACATAGATGTGTGTAATCGGATTGATAAGAATGATAAGAACAATATCAACTGTTCCTGTTGTACAGAGCACCTCTTTCAGGCGTCCATCTTGATTCCCAGTTAGTTAGTTAGTTACTTTATTGACACAAATGTATAAAACATTGGGTCCAAACAATAATAAAAAACCCATGAATCAAAAACTTTAAAAAGGTACAATACATTAAAATATACAATACACAATACAGAAACCCTTTACAACAGGAGCTTTCTATTGCTCCACAAGTGACAGGCAGGCATGTAGCATATGCAAAGTCTCTCTGTTAGTGCCCACAAAGAGTGAGCTCAAATAAATACCCTCATGTCCATATTTCTCTCTGATATCTTGTGTGAGGGGACAAACCAGTATGTGATGTTCGTTTTGTAAACCACATAACATGTCTCTGTTGCCGCCTATCCTTAAGGCAGAGCAGAGTCCAATGTTACTGTGTTTATGTCATTTCAGTCCACATTTTAACTTTTGTGATGGCTATGATTGCCACAGTACATGTGACCCCTCGAAGACCCCACTCGCAGAATGCCACGGGACGGGTAGTTTATGTGTCACCTGACCTTACCATGAACCACACCTAACCATTCAATCATGTGAACATTAATAACCCTTCACAGACGACATACAGTAACTCGCTGTCACGGAGGTCCGTTTTCATCGTCGTCGTCGGCGAATGGACTTGTATGCATGGACGTTTAATCTTGTGACCTGTCTTTATCCAGGGACTATGTTCTATGTTCTATGTTCTATGTTCTTTATCCAGGGACTATGTTCTATGTTCTTTATCCAGGGACTATGTTCTATGTTCTATGTTCTATGTTCTATGTTCTTTATCCAGGGACTATGTTCTATGTTCTATGTTCTATGTTCTTTATCCAGGGACTATGTTCTATGTTCTTTATCCAGGGACTATGTTCTATGTTCTATGTTCTATGTTCTTTATCCAGGGACTATGTTCTATGTTCTTTATCCAGGGACTATGTTCTATGTTCTATGTTCTATGTTCTTTATCCAGGGACTATGTTCTATGTTCTTTATCCAGGGACTATGTTCTATGTTCTATGTTCTATGTTCTTTATCCAGGGACTATGTTCTATGTTCTTTATCCAGGGACTATGTTCGCAGTGAACTGGAGTCTGGATATGAAGGGCCTTTGTACCTGGAACCTCTCTCCATGAACAGATTCACTACTGCACTAATAGGTACGCACGCAGTCACGCACGCACGCGTCTACCCATGCATACCCATGCATGCGCAGACAGCCAGACACACACACATGCATGCAAAGTGGTGTTTTTTTGTTTGTTTGCCTTTTTGCCTTTTATTGATAGTACTATCAAGTGAATATAGACAGGAAAGAGGGGGAGAGAGAGAGAAGGGGAGAGACACGCAGCAAAGGTCGTCATGAACGGGACTCGAACACGCGACACGCTGTCAGGCCAGAGCCTATATATGTGGCATGCGCCTGGACCGCTAGGCCAGCGGGCGCCCCCATGCAAAGTGGTATTAAGTTCAAGAATTCTTTTGGCAGCGCTCTCTCTTCACCCTCCTGCCATTTCCCTCTACCTCCATGCGCCTCTACCCCACCCCTACTGCAAAGTGCAGAGACGTATGGAAACTCCATTCGGTGTCAGTGTCAGGCCCTGGAAATGGATAAATCCAAACAATTCATAGACCCACCCTTATTTCACATAATACTGTGGTGAGAAGTATGGAAAATCAGTTTAGTGTCATCCTCGGGCACTGAAAATGGACAATCCTTCCAAACAACTGATAGTCACCTGACCTTAAATCACATAATCGTGATGGAAAAACACACCATAAACACACACAGAACTGAGGGAAGCCTCCTCATCACTGTACATACTACTATACGAGGGGCAGCACCTGTCAGCTGGGAATGATGAATGGGGGGAGTAGGCCCGAGGCACTACTGTACTAATACTGTACTTCTGGCGGGGGCTCCTCACTGGCAGGTGAGCCAGTAGGGTACAACAGCAGTGGGAGGAATACATTGAAGGGGTCAAAGATTATTGCCTGCTCTAAATTCATAGAAAAAGAAAGTCCTGTCCACAGTACAGTCTCGAGGTCTGGGGGGAATTTGTGAAATGGAAACCGTCTGAGCTGAGCTATCTTAGCTGTGTCTGTATGTCGCTGGGGTTTCGCCTTACCATGGTAATGGTTTAGGGCAGGGAGTCTCCTGTTCTGTGAATATGTTGTTGTGTTTCGCTGCTTTCTTTTACAGTAAATGTGCGCTGTTGATGCAACACCTTAGGCAAAGAAAGCCCGACCCTATTGCAGGGACCTACTAGTCTTATTAGCAGAGCTAATGTGTTAATGATCGGTGAAAGTTTGGGGACAGATTCTGGCAAGTGGCAAGCGTCCTTTACTTACTCCAATCCAACTCTTAAAACGTTTAACAAACTGAGGCCAAATAAAATACCAATGATGGCATTCCTTTTGTCTCTCTGTGTGTGTGTGTTTTGCACGAGTTTGCGCATGGCATTTGCTTATGTATGTCTGACTTTCTGTGTGTTGCATTCTGTGCGTGTGTGCGTGCGTGGGTGTGTGTGTGCGTGGGTGGGCGTGTTGCATCCCTTCCAGGTCAGCTGGTGGTGTGTACGCTGTGCTCGTGTGTGATGCAGACCAAGAGGATCTGGCTGTTCTCGGCTCACCTGCTCCCCCTGGTGGCGCGGCTGTGTCTGGTTCCCCTGGAGACCATCGTGTTCATCAACAGGTTCTCCATGATCTTCACCGGCCTGGAGGTCATCTACTTCTTGGCCTCCAACCTGCTGGTGCCATACAACCTGGCCAAGACGGCGTACAGGGAGCTGGCACAGGTAACGGACGCAGCCTTCTCGCTCTTTTTCTACTACAAGAACTAAAGGCTCTATTTTTTGCCAGTGCCTCGTATTGACTATTTTTTGGAAAAAACATTTCAAGTTCAAATGGATGATCTTCAAGCTCACAACGTGTCGATGTAGATCGGCTAGTTGAACGATTAAAAAAATAATAGTAAATAAATAAAAAAGGCAATGATGTTTAAGGATAAGGGGCACTGGCGATTCACAGGCTCTGGATTTGTTCCCATGCGCTACGGTTTGTGGAGACTTGTGCGTGTACATAAATCCTGCATCCTTTTGTCTTCATTCAACTTACTGTATCCAGTTACTGCATGCACAAAAGATCCAATTGACCCTTTCAGGGATCATTAACATTTCAAGACTTTAAAAAAAAGTCTGTCTCTGTCTCTGTCTCTCTCTCTCTCTCTCCCTCCCTCTCTCTCCCCCCCTCCCTCCCTCCCTCCAGGTGGTAGAGGTGTATGGACTGCTGGCTCTGGGCATGTCTCTGTGGAACCAGCTGGTGCTGCCCGTGCTCTTCATGTGCTTCTGGCTGCTGCTCTTCGGGCTGCAGATATACTCGTACTTCAGCACCAGAGACCAGCCCACGTCTAGGGAGAGGCTCCTGTTCCTCTTCCTCACCAGGTAGTCACCTGGGGGGGGGGGGGTTCTCCGGGACAACATTATGACCCGAGGCTGATTACAAATGTCTTTTAAAAATCCTAACAGTTTTCTGAATGTTGCTATATCAGTGGTTTGCTATATTTCCTTCATATCAAGGAAAATACTATATGCATTTGGCTGCCGACCCCCATCTCAAAAAATATTCTGTTCCAGGGACCCCCAGAAGCAAAAAAATTAAATAGCAGATCTATTGATTGATTGATTGAATACTTTATTTAACAGTTTGCAGGAAAAGCAGAGAAAGTACAGTTCAATATAAATGGAATGCTAAAAAGGATTGAACCAAGAAAGCACTGGCTTTTTTTCTCCATTGGGGACAACAACATTGTGCGACAACATACAGTATACATTTGTTTTACCTTTCCATCTCTCTCTTCTCCTCTCCTCTCCTCTCCTCTGGCTGTATCTTGTCCCCCCCCCCCCCTCTCTTCTCTCCTGTATCTCAGTATTGCAGAGTGCTGTAGCACTCCGTACTCCTTGCTGGGTCTGGTGTTCACCGTGTCCTTTGTGGCTCTGGGAGTTCTTACCCTCTGCAAGTTCTACCTGCAGGGCTACAGAGCCTTCATGAACGACAACACCATGCACAGGTGTGTGTGTGTGTGTGTGTGTGTGTGTGTGTGTGTGTGTGTGTGTTCGCGTACGCGCGCACCCACCCTTGCTCGCTCTCGCAAGTGCATGCCGCCGTGTGTGTGTGTACAGTACGAGTTATATCAAGGACAGGACAGTCCTACAAAGGACTGTCCTGTCTTTATCCAAGGGTCATTTGTTTATGATAACATAGAATGTCAGACAGCAGATGGGCTGCAAATAATTCTGTACGGGTGGAACAGAGACTCACAGCACCACATCCATCACTACCAGTTTCTGTTTCAAGCATAGACAATGCAAGAGGCAGAATAATTTAGTTTCTTTTCACTTAATAATTGTTGGACAAGTTTGGCTTCCTTTTTATTCTGTTATCGTATATATGGCAGCTGTTATTATACAAATGCTTGAAAAAAGGAAAAGAGGCCGCACAGCTTGTAGTCACGATGCAAGAAACCTTTTATTGAACCGACGTTTCGGCAAACAAAATGCCTTCTTCAGGGTATGAAGATTGGTACCCTGAAGAAGGCATCTTGTTTGGCGAAACGTCTGTTCAATAAAGGTTTCTTGCATCGTGACTACGAGCTGTGCGGCCGCTTTTCCCTTTTTTCAAGTTTTGTCTCCTGCGGTCACACCTCCCCACTACTGGTGTGTGCTGCCTCTTTGTTTGTTCTCGTTATACAAATGCCTAAAACAAGTTAACACCAACTTGTGTTTTTTGTTGACTTCTCTGCTCGCTTGCGGTTACATTACCACCGTACTTGTTATGCTGTAACCGCTTATTTGCACACCAGCTTTAACTAAGATAACTGTATTTTGAACTGCAAAGGGGGTGGCACAGCTTGTATTCTTGTACACCAACTTTGCACACGGCAATCACAAAATTGAAAGTGCCGTAGGTTATTAGCTATTGCTCACTACTGACTGAGGTTGTTGCTTTAGGACGCATCCTTGGTGGACTAGTTCTATGAACGACAGGAGTAGTCTGAGCGGTAGTCCCAAAGCGGACGACCTATGGCGAGGGATTTGTCTTTCATCATAGCAGCTGTTCTGTCATGAGACCATCACGGTAGCACGTCTTCCTGTTGTATACATTAGCTCACATGATTGACACTGACCTATAGACGGAGTGAGCGAGGAATGACCGCAGAACCAACGCGGACACAAAGATTGACTTCATAACGTTTCATATTTCTGTTCTGCCCCTTGGGCTCGTACCTCTTATGTCAGCCATGTCAAACATTACGGCCCGCGGGCGGGTTCCGGCCCCAGGCATGTACTTGTAGAGCATAAATGTATGAGTCTGAAAAGTAAGTCTCTAGCACATTCCTGTCAAAAGTTATGATTTAGTTTTTTAAAGAAATATAAACCAAAATGCTCAATCCCCGTTCTGACCACTACAGTTTATACGTTTAGGACTTTATACATACTGTATATAGTCGCTGTCGGGTAGATACATTTTTAAACTTTTGTGTGTGTGTGTGTGTGTGTGTGTGTGTGTGTGTGTGTGTGTGTGTGTGTCTGTGTCTGTGTCTGTGTCTGTGTCTGTGTCTGTCCGTGTCCAGGGGTATGACGGAGGGCATTACCCTGCTGATCCTGGCCGTCCAGACGGGCCTCATTGAGCTGCAGGTGATCCATCGAGCCTTCCTCCTGTCCATCATCCTCTTCATCGTGGTGGCGTCCATCTTGCAGTCCATGCTGGAGATCGCCGACCCCATCGTGCTGGCCCTGGGCGCCTCCCGAGACAAGTAACTATCCCTAACCCCATCGTGCTGGCCCTGGGCGCCTCCCGAGACAAGTAACTATCCCTAACCCCATCGTGCTGGCCCTGGGCGCCTCCCGAGACAAGTAACTATCCCTAACCCCATCGTGCTGGCCCTGGGCGCCTCCCGGGAAAAGTAACTATCCCTAACCCCATCGTGCTGGCCCTGGGCGCCTCCCGAGACAAGTAACTATCCCTAACCCCATCGTGCTGGCCCTGGGCGCCTCCCGAGACAAGTAACTATCCCTAACCCCATCGTGCTGGCCCTGGGCGCCTCCCGGGACAAGTAACTATCCCTAACCCCATCGTGCTGGCCCTGGGCGCCTCCCGGGACAAGTAACTATCCCTAACCCCATCGTGCTGGCCCTGGGCGCCTCCCGAGACAAGTAACTATCTCCCTAACCCCATCGTCTGGGCCCTGGGCACCTCCCGGGACAAGTAATTATCCCTAACCCCATCGTGCTGGCCCTGGGCGCCTCCCGGGAAAAGTAACTATCCCTAACCCCATCGTGCTGGCCCTGGGCGCCTCCCGGGACAAGTAACTATCCCTAACCCCATCGTGCTGACCCTGGGCGCCTCCAGAGACAAGTAACTATCCCTAACCCCATCTTGCTGGCCCTGGGCGCCTCCCGGGACAAGTAACTATCCCTAACCCCATCGTGCTGGCCCTGGACGCCTCCAGAGACAAGTAACTATCCCTAACCCCATCGTGCTGACCCTGGGCGCCTCCAGAGACAAGTAACTATCCCTAACCCCATCGTGCTGGCCCTGGGCGCCTCCCGGGACAAGTAACTATCCCTAACCCCATCGTGCTGGCCCTGGGCGCCTCCCGAGACAAGTAACTATCCCTAACCCCATCGTGCTGGCCCTGGGCGCCTCCCGAGACAAGTAACTATCCCTAACCCCATCGTCTGGGCCCTGGGCGCCTCCCGGGACAAGTAACTATCCCTAACCCCATCGTGCTGGCCCTGGGCGCCTCCCGAGACAAGTAACTATCCCTAACCCCATCGTCTGGGCCCTGGGCGCCTCCCGGGACAAGTAACTATCCCTAACCCCATCGTCTGGGCCCTGGGCTCTTTTTCATGCGTACCGATAGTGTGATATCGCCCCTAAGAGGCCTGTCTAAATGTATTAGTAAGTAACCAAGTAGTAAATGCAGTGCGTAACTACAAGTAAGTGCTAAGTAAGCAGGCAGGCAGGCAGGCGTGGTGAAGGATCATATGTAGAGAACATTGGATTGAATGTGGCACTCAAATCACAGATTCTACCCCCAAATTTACTTACTATATATTCCCTGTCCCTCTTTGCTTATTTCTATCCCCTCTGTCTCTCACGGTCTCTTTCTCTCTGGTCTTCCAGGAGTCTGTGGAAGCACTTCCGTGCAGTGTCTCTGTGTCTGTTCCTGCTGGTCTTCCCAGCCTACATGGCCTACATGATCTGTCAGTTCTTCCACATGGACTTCTGGCTCCTCATCATCATCTCCTCCTCCATCCTCACATCACTGCAGGTACGCACGCACTCACGCACGCACGCACGCACGCGGCTTCTTTAACCCATAGTGCAGTGGTTCTCAACCTTTTCAGGCTGCGGCCCCCAAAAACTCTGAGGACTGCAGATGGAAATTAGCAAGCTTTGCTAAATCTGGTATATTTACACTGTATTCTTAATGTAATGTTCATCAATATACACTGTCCCGACTAAATAAACGAATAAAGTAAAGTAAAAAATAACATTTGAACCGGGGACCCCCTACTCCTGATAAGGAATTGTTAATGTAGGAGTTGAGGCATTACATTTAGTTTCATTCAGTTCCCACAGATAAATAATGTGAGAATAGCAGATCTAGAAGCTCAACAATGCCAGGCTTTGCAAGGCGATGTGAGCTTGTAGATCGGCTAAATTCTCAAAAAGAAATTGTCTCTTTCTTGACGATTTTTTAATTGTATAGATTGATGCATTGATGAGTCATTTCATTAGTTTTTTCCTTTTTTAGGTATTAAAAAGGTCCTACAGTTATTGTCAGTTTACTGACATCCCCCAAAATCACGCGGGGACCTCCCTGGGGGTCCCAACCCGCCGGTTGAGAAACACTGCCGTAAAAGAAAACACCTGTGCTTCCTGCAGGTCCTGGGTACCCTGCTCATCTACATCCTCTTCATGGTGGAGGAGTTCCGCAAGGCTCCTGTGGAGAACATGGACGAGGTCATCTACTGTGTCAACGGGACCTACCGTCTGCTGGAGTTCCTGGTGAGGGGGCACAGTAACTTGTTTAACCCATTCTGACCTGAGATCAGATACATACGAGGTTTCCACTGGACACACACTGGTCTGATTAACCCATTCTGACATGAGATCAGATTCTAAAAATGTCAGTCGTTCTTCGATTTTTCAAAAATAGCAGACCTACAAGCTCGTAGCGCGCCACTCGGTGGCGCGCTATGAGCTTGTAGATCTGCTATTTTTCAATAGCTAAAGCATAACATGATGCTAAAGCCAAAATGGGTTCCCGTTCAGAATGGGTTAACACAATCCCCGCCGCGATTAGTTAAAGAATGATTGCCTGCATATCGCCACGTTCAACCCTTATGTTGAAGATCCAAAAAAACGCCGTGACCGGATGTTGTGTCAGCTTAATGGTGTGTGTTGGGGCGACGGTGGCTCAGGGGGTAGAGTGGCCGGATGGTAACCGCAAGGTTGCCAATTCGAACCCTGTGGGCTCCCCCCAGAGTTAGTGCCGAGGTGTCCTTGACCAAGACACTGAACCCCTAATTGCTCCTGATGTGCTGGGTGTATGAATGAATGCATGTGTGAATGGGCCATATAAATGGGCCATATAATTGCACCATTCACCATTTGTTGACTCTCTCGACCGGTTGTTTGTAATTCTCTGCCTTGAGCATGAGAAGTACTGGCCGGCGCCATTACTGCGACCGCCAGGCACCGCGTTTCGTTGTTTTGACCAGAAATGCCGCCTGGGAGGCACGTGCGTGCATGAGGATGGAGCAGTCCAGTGTCTTAAGCTAACAACAGCTAGCCATCCGAAGCGTTCCACTATATCGAATCAAACACGTTTATACAACTGAATAAACGTAGCCTACGTATTTTGGCGGCGGTGGCGCTTCGCGACAAATAATGCAGGCTACGTTTTCAGGTTCAGGTTCAGGTTCAGGTTTATTTGTCATTTGTATAGATACAGAGTATACATACAATGAAATGTATTTTGCTCAGAGCACTCTCAGTCTTACATACACAGGACATAAACAAACATCTATAGTGCAAGAAAAAGACAAAAAACAGGAAAAGAAAAGTACAAGTGAAGTGAAGTGCAATACAGTTCAAGGTCAGCTGTTCAGCAGCCTGACTGCCTGGGGGTAAAAACTGTTACTGAGACGGGTGGTACGAGATTTGATGCTCTGGTAGCGTTTTTTGGAAGGGAGTAGTTTGAACAGGGTATTTGCGGGGTGGCTGGTGTCTTCCATGATGTTATGGGCTTTTTTCATACAGCGAGTGGTGTAGATGTTATGGAGACTGGGTAATTCTGTAGTGCCGATGATTTTAGCTGCTGTTTTAATGGTCCTCTGCAACCTATTGCAATCCTGAGCGGTCGTGTTACCGTACCACACTGTGATACAGCCAGTTAAGACACTTTCAATTATACAGCGATAAAAATTCACTAGTCCTTTTGTACTTTTGAACTGTACCAAAAATGTTAAGGCGCCTCAGAAAGTACAGTCGCTGCTGCGCCTTCTTGAGGATGTACTCGTTGTTGAGTGACCATGTGAATGTGTCTGCGATGTGTATGCCCAGGAACTTAAAGTTATCAACTATGTCGACAGATGACCCTTTGATGGAAACGGGGGTGTGGATACCTTTGGACTTCCTAAAGTCTACAATGATTTCTTTGGTCTTATTGGTGTTAAGTGAGAGGTTGTTGTTATCGCACCATGGAGTTAGATCCTCCATCTCCCTCCTATAGGCCCTCTCATCACCGTCGGTTATCAGTTTTATTGGCGGGGAAACGGTTATTAGTCTGTTCTCATCGGGCTGGTCACTGGTTCAACGAGGACACAACATTGAGAATGACAGGCACGCACGCAGCAGTCAGCTGAGCTCAATGCTCAGCTTCCCATGATCCTATTCACAATGGGCCCCACACAGCTAGCCTCAAGCATGCCATGCAGCCACATCTAAGCAGACCAGTGAGAATGCAACAAGCTGGTGCAACTGTTTATTGATTCACTTGCATTTAGATTATTAACTACGGCAGTCATTTTTTTTATTAGTTTGTATGTAGTGGTTTTAAACAGACGTTTGTAATTGGCTCTCAAGCTTTGATTCGACTAAAACATCTCATCTCATCCTGCCCATTCGTCAGACTCCGAGTCCTAGCAGGGGTATTATAGTTAACTAAAACGAATCAAAAGGTAAATTGATCAATCATTTTAGTTCACTGAAACAATAATAAATGTTTTCGTTGCTATTAGTCTGAATTTATTTAATCTCAGCCCTGGAAAAAGAAATGTGCCAAAGAATGTGCAGTACATCTGCTATTTCTTAATCGCCAATGCAAATAACTCAAATGAATGGGTTAAAATAACTAAAACTAATACAAAACTAAAACGAACTAATACTAAACTAGCAACCCCGCTTTAACCCATTCTGACCTGAGATCAGATTCTAAACATGTCTTCTACATCCTGACAGCCATGTTTCTATTTCAGTCGTTCTTCGATTTTTCAAAAATAGTAGACCTACAAGCTCGTAGCGTGCCACTCGGTGGCGCGCTATGAGCTTGTAGGTCTGCTATTTTTCAATAGCTAAAGCATGACATAATGCTAACACCAAAAGGGGTTCCCGCCCCAAAATGGGTTAAAAATGAATCCTAAACTCAAATTGAAAACAAACTAAAAGCTCAACTGCTCCTCCCCTCCATGCCCACCAGGTGGCAGTGTGCGTGGTGTGCTACAGCGTGTCTTAACTGCTCCTCCCCTCCATGCCCACCAGGTGGCAGTGTGCGTGGTGTGCTACGGCGTGTCTTAACTGCTCCTCCCCTCCATGCCCACCAGGTGGCAGTGTGCGTGGTGTGCTACGGCGTGTCGGAGACGGTGTTCGGCGAGTGGAGTGTGATGGGCAGCACCATCATCCTGGTCCACTCCTACTACAACGTCTGGCTCCGAGCCCAGCTGGGCTGGCAGAGCTTCCTGCTGCGCCGGGACGCCGTCTACAAGATCAAGAGTCTGCCCACGGCCAGCGAGAGCCAGCTGCACAGCTACAACGACATCTGTGCCATCTGTTACCAGGTATGAGGGAAACGTGTGTGTGTGTGTGTGTGTGTGTGTGTGTGTGTGTTCGTTCCAGGGACCCCCATAAGAGAAGATTTGTGTTGTTAAAAAATATATATACGTTTATATTCAAAATGTTCCAAATAACAGATCTACAAGATCACAACGACACAAACTTGTGAGCTTGTACAGTATATATTGGGCTTTTTTTTTAAATATATGACGTATAAAATAGGGCAACACTGGTTTTGATACAATTATAATACACTGATTTAGCTGGGGCTACTCAACTGGAACTCCCTCAAAGACCCCTGGGGGGTCCCTGGAAAACCAATGCACTTGACGGGTCTGTAAACATTCATGTAAAATCTCAATTCTCAGTTTTGAGAACAATAATAAAAAAAGATATAGGAAGTTTCAGATATTCGGTAAGTCATCGAGTACAATTGAGTACATTGCCACCATTTTTTGCTGATGCAAGAACAACATTAAAAACGTAGATATTGAGGAAATCTCTTGATTCCATTCAGCTCTTCTCGGACAATTTTGAGTGTCAAAGGAGTGTTTGTTTACTTTGTTAAATGAAGGCCTGGAAAGCCCATTGAGCAATTAGGAGATTTTGACTAAATCAAAGAATGTAATAGCAATAATTATAAGTTATTTTTGTGTGTGTGTGTGTGTGTGTGTGTGTGTGTGTGTGTGTTTCCTCCAGGACATGAAGAATGCAGTCATCACCCCCTGCAGTCATTTCTTCCACGCTGGCTGTCTGAAGAAATGGCTCTACGTCCAAGAGACCTGCCCCCTCTGTCACGCGCAGCTCAAGGGCCAATCACCCGTGGTTAACCAGAGCCCGTTGGCGGCGGCGGCGGCGGCGGGGCGAGGAGAAGAAGAAGCCGCTGCGGGCAACGGCGGCAAGGAGGAGAAAGGGCCTCCTCGGGACCACGGGGGAGGGGGAGACGGAGGGGACGGACTGGGAGAGACCTCGTCCCGCTCTCTCTCCGGCAGGCTCTCGCCTCCCCAGGACTCGGTCAGAGAGACAGACGGGCGGGAACGCCTGCCCTCCTCTCCCTCGTCATCTTCACCATCGTCGTCCTCCTCCTCCTCCTCGTCGCTTCCTGCTCCGTCACCTCCTCTGCCCTCTGACCCGCCTCCGGAGAGTCGAATGGCAGACGAGCAGCACCCCCTTCCCGCCCCCCTCGTCACCCCCGCTGCCTCCTCCGATTCCCCCGCCACCACGACTGACACACTCACCACTTACCCTGACCTCCCTGTGCCGCTCTCCCCCCTGGCGTCGTGCCGTCGGCGGCGGCGCACCGTTCCTCCTCAGTCCGCCTCGGGCCCGGCCACGGATCCCGACCCCGTCCCTCGACTAGCCACAGCGTTCCTATCGGACAGCCGAGACTCACAGGCTGCCGTCTGACCCCCGCGACAATGGCTGAAGGACAGTCATTTCCTCCCACACATGCAGTCTCTGAGCCCCATTTCATGACGCACGCACATACTGTTCATACATACCTACACACACACACACACACACACGAATTAAAAACTCTTAGTACTCCAGTGGCCAATTTTCTGGCTCCTATATGCCGCCTTGTCCTTCTCTTACCTGTTGAGCCTGCTGCCATGAGCTTCCATTCTTACATCTCGAATAGTCTTCAATGAGTTCAGGGGCCATATGTATGAAGGGCGTGTATGCATCAAAGCGTACGCAAAGTACGCATGTAAAGGAAACCTGACGTGAGAAGGTGTGTACGTGTCTCCATGCTCTGCAGGTGCTGTACGCAAGTTCTCAGGGAGAATGTTTTATGTGACAGTCGCAAGGATAAGATTACGCAGGAACATTTATAAATGTGATTCTTTTTTTGTTTTTCAGTCTTACACGCAGTGTAGTAGCATATATAAAAAAACACCCTCCGGGCATCGACGTCTCCCTGGACGAAAGATGGAGATGCCACGTTGGTCCTGTAGAGCAGTGGTTCCCAGGGGTTTTTTTGCCCGTGACCCAAAAGAGAAATTTGATGTCTCCCTGGGACCCAAACTAGTGAAAATAGCAGATCTACAAGCTCACAATGTGGCTAATAACGTGTTTTATAATTTATGGAATTTCTTTGATTTTCTTTGATTTTGTTTTTCATGAAATTACTGAAAAACATTATTGAATTTGTTTTTAATTCAAGAAAAAGAAAACCTTTTTTTTTTGGGACCGTTTGTTGAAAATTACATTTTGTTTCTAAATTATTAGAAACAAAATGTAGGAAACAAAAACTTAAGGGACCCATAAAAATGCGACACTGAAGTCCCACCAATTATTATTTTTTCTACTTAATTCTATTTTCAACAATTAGTTTCTCAGAACCAATGCTATAGTGTAAATATGTTTACAGCACGAGCCAGTTGACCTCACTCCATATTTATTTTTCTGTGATATGCCAAGTACGATGCCAATTAATATTGTTTATCATATAATTTGCTACCTCCTCAACTAACAACTAACTGACAAACTTGAGAAACGCAGGCTGTGCAAACGTTCATACATATGGCCCCAATTCTTTGAAGTTGAAAGTCTGAGACGCTAGCTGTGCCAGTAAAATAAAATATGCAGACTTCGTCACTCAATATTTACGAATCTTACATGCTCAAATGTAATTGCTTTGCAGTGAAGGCACTTAAACGAAATACGAAGTGTTGTCAAGTGGGCTTGTCAAGTGGGCATCTCAACACTGTATTGCCTTTCATTTGAAAGACATTTCAATTCAATAACGGTTTACAGGAATCAGTCCCCACACGGACCACCACAGAAAAAGAGAAAAACAACCAAACCATCTTCAACTAATCAAAATGAATCAGAGTATTGTATCCAAACTGTGAAATAATGGAGAGGAAACAAAAATACTCAAATGTCATCACATTTCAACCACCACTAATCCTCATTTCCCTCCCACGGCATTTCATTTGATGGCTGTATGTCCTGCCTTTCTCTTTGTGCAGTCTCGCTCACACCGTTGTTCATGTCACACTTTGGGCATTGGTTCTTTTTGGCTATATACAAGTGCCACAGGCAGGTTCTCTTCTCACAGGTACGGAACGAGGCACAGACAGAGATCAGGCCATCGAAAAGACTGTGTGGCAATTGAGTTTCAAGACTTCTCAGTTGAATTTTAAATATTGACTTTTCTGTTGTATTTTAAATACCAACGGAAACCTGTTGGGATTACAAAAGGTCAATGCTCTGAATGTCTCCATTGGTTCTCATCAATGGCCAGGGGTATTTGTTAGTTCTCATTGGTCCATACCGAGTATGGACCGAGACTATATCTGTTAGTTATTGTTGACAATAACAGTTGACTGGTTACCGTTCTGCAAGGGCATCATGCAACATGAAGCACTTCTTTGCTGCATTGAGAATTCCTCAATCAAGTATTGCAATGTGAACCATTTCCACGGGCTCACATGGGACCAGTGTTGTCCAATCCTAGCTCATATTACTTGATATGATGATTTCCTTCCTGTTCCGTTTGTAAAAATCATACTGGCTGGTCCCAGCAAAAAAAATATGCTGTTCCCGGTGATGTCCCATGGTCGCCAAACTTTAACATTGCTATTCTCTCTTTAAAAAATAAAATAAAACATATGCCATTTTTCCTTCCGTGGACAGTATAGTGATTTGGCATGACATGCAGTAAGGGCTGTGGTCCAGATTTCGGCCTACGGCATTCGGATCCCTTTGTACAGGCACCATGATGGCCAAACCTGCTCATATTATCACTTTCTTGACTTAATTCGATGAACATCTCACTAGCCTGGCTGGTAGAGAAATACAGCCCAACCACACACACACACACACTCGTCTGAACATTTTCCCATACAAGCTGAATAGTGCTCTTTCATGGCCAGGAGAGACATGCATTTTGTACAATTGACCTCTTAATCGTTGACAAAAGATGCATTCCACAAGAGTGTGGTTGAGTTGCGTCTTGAGGGGATGAATGAACATGGGGTGGCTTTGAATGTGCCCATGGCAGGATAATGCATCAGGGTCCTAACAAGAACTGTGATGCAGAAACTATCGGGAGAGGAAGCAAAAAGCTAAATGTATTATCCGTTTCCAGGCTAGCTAGCTATTGGCTGGCCAAGTAAGAATTCAGGGTCAGAGGTTTGGAACCGGTCACTTCACAACCCAGCTGCTTCATTCTAAACCGCATTAATCAAGCTACTGCTTCTCTCCAGTCATTTCAGTCCATATGATGGAACCACCAGCAAGTTGAGCCATTTCGTAGGAAAGCTCAAGTATATTGCATTTTTCTTTCAACACGCACTGAAAGTTGTATCTTGTCCCAACGGAAAGGTTAAAGTAGGGGCAGGACAGGGAGAAGAGTGTGGCCTTTGTCTGTGAGCGTCTGACGGGCAAAGAGACGTAGAGACTTGGCCACGTATAGATTTTTCGCACGCTTAGGGCTTGCACGCTGCATTTCTGCTGTTCACATGAATTATGTTTGTCCCTTAAGTTTCTTAACCTTCCTATCTGCGTATGTATCTCTGCCATTGTTTTTTTTTTGTCATGATTTTGTGTTGCAATTGCACTAATGTTGTTTATACTAGCAATGCTCGGAATCCCTGTATGTGGCTGCGAGCAACCAAATATCCCCTCTTATTAAGTTTGCATATTGGAAATGGCCCATTCTATTCATGTGTGTAGTGTATATAATAAGGCCATATATACGACACCTGCATATGAACGGGGAGGGTGTGTTGATTATATACGATGTGATCTGGGCTTGATTTTTTTTCTCTCCAAAAGCCAACCTAGCAACTAGATCGTCTTTGGTACTCTGTGACTATTAGCTCTGGAATGCTTTGGAATGGAGACCGAGCCCTAATCTGTTAGACCAGCCAGTGTTACTGTTTCTTCTATCTGAATGACGCGGCCTCGAGCTGGTGTGAACACTCCAATGTCCTCTATTGGTAGGAGTGGGATCAGCATTGGCGCTGACGAAGAAGATGCACTAACCAACCCTTAGCAGTGTTATTACTACTACTCTGACTATGATTACTAAAGTTACTCTTGCTATTAACATCTTAATTGTTGCTTTTGTTAGGCATTTGGTTGATGGACTGACAATGAATACATGACAAATGTATGATCGTCAACATGACCAATGCTCTTTGATTCACTTAGTATTCCTCTTTTTTTTGTTATGAAATGTAGAGTTTGGTGTATTTTGCACATTGTTCTTTTGAAAGGTGAATATAAGGATTATATAGGCCTCTATTTTTATTATCAAAATAATAGTTCCATTCCTCATAGACCTGGGCCATAAAAACCGCATAGGAAATGGTTATTCTTAATTTTGGTTTACTTTGCCAAGTTCTGTCTTGGAGGGAGTGGCATGCATGACAAACGGTCAAAGGGTGTTACAAGTCAGTGACATACAGCTAGTGGAATGGCACTGTTATGTCACTGTGTGTCTGTTTCCCCTGTATAACAATGACTTTTCTCATTGGTGGTTGAATGGTGAATAACAAATGTACCACCATTGACTCTGCCTTTGCACACATTAAAACATGGTCCACATGTTAAACTGAGCGTATTATGAAGTGTCACAACATGAAAGCTACTTCAATATTTGGACTCGCAATAAATGAATCCAATGACTGAAGGCTTTGCTTGATCTACAACCTCATTAGATTATATTCCAATGTATCTCTGGGATTTCAGCTATAGGATTCCATATATGAATCGTGTCCTACTCCTGTAGCTAAACCTTTTAGGAACTGCAAATGTAAGTTACAGTTGTAGGTAGTTTTGCTTTTGACCCTTCTACCAAAGCATGGATGTATAGCTTTAATTCATTATGCATTAACCCCAATGTACAATGACGTCAGCAGAACTGGACGTTTTGCTCTCTGTCCCAATACTGTACGACGTGTGGTTCAAATTGAATAATTTTCAATGAATACGGAATACATTTTGTCTTAAAATCTTGTGGTGTACCTATGTACTGTAGCAGGAACAGTAGTAAGAGTGAAATACAGGATAGGTACACTTGTAGAGAGAAGAGCGTAAGATCAGTGTTGGGCAACTAAGTTACTTAGTAACTGCTAAGTAACTTATTACGCCTTAGAAAAGGAATAATATTACAGTAATATATTACTAGTAACTATAGTTACTGCCCAACACCGAGTAAGATGATATTAAATTAAATAAATAGACTTGGAGTCTGACACTAGACCTCTGCAATTGGTCTGAGTAAACTATATTCTATCAAATATAAGTATGTACAATATATCAGTAAAATATACTGTATGCAATCTATGCATGAATATACTGCCCAGTTATGAAGGCTGCTATGCTGCCATTATATAGACACATACACACACACACACACACACACACACACACACACACACACTACTGCATGCAAGTATGTCAGTCAGTCAGTCCTACAGCTGAAATCTCATTCAATTGCATTGTCAAATTACTTGTACAAATCTTATGTAACACTATACTGTACATATCATTTAGATGGAGCTTGGTACTTTGAACAATTTGCAGAACCAATTTCTGTCTGTTGAGATTTCTAAGAGTTCTAATCATGTTCAGGATTGCTCTCACTGAGAGACACTGCAGATATTTTACTGTTCTGTTCACTTTTTATTTTTTTCTTTTCTGAATGCATACACATGTTCAAGGTGCAACGTGAAACCTTGAGTCTCTGAATGCCATGTCAATTTTTCAGTTCAACTGAATTTATGCTTGGCGTTGCCTTCGGTTAATTTGCAAAAACTGAATGTCAGAAATAAAAAGAATCTAACAAAACCCATCTGGTGTTCTCAGCTAGTTCAATTGAGAGACTGACACTGGTGAATGACATGGAGAGGTATGTTTATCTTTGTATAAAGTGGTTCACTCACTACCTGTGTGTGTGTGTGTGTGTGTGACTGTGTGTGCACTGTGCACGCGCGCGTGAAGTGGTATCACTGTACCTTTGTGGTCCTGATGAAATAATATCTGCCTCTACTCTGAACTGAGTGATGGTGTGTGTTTGTGTGTGTGTGTGTTTGCGTGCGTGTGACATCACATCAGCTCAGTATGCCCACATTTTGCCCATACTAGTTAGTAGTGTAGCAAGCAACTCTGACAATAGTACAGTATTACTGCAGACAGCTACCATTTGGATAGATGCACCAACGCAAAGCCAAGTAGCCAGGTGCCTATTAGATGTTTTACTTCACGTTCATTGAATAAATTGCAGTTTCATTAAAGAGGATATTTCCAGAGCACTTAACCTGCCAGTTATAGGTAAAGAAACGTTGAATATGTATGTGTTTGGTTCCAAAACACCCCAGAGAATTACCTGCAGGAAAGTGAAGGCTCGTTTGAGAAATATTAAGAACAATCAAAGCATTGATGTCCATTTATTGAACACCCAATTGAGCTCTTCTTTTTTTTTTATAATATTTGTTTTATTTGGAAAGTGCAATACAATACATATAACACTTTTACATATGACACAAGAGCAGTTCCCAATATTTCTTCTTTTTTTCCCCACCCCTCTTCCCTCCCTCATCCCCCCTCCATGTGGCACCATCTCCAATGTCTCTGTATAGTCCTTTTTCTACATATGACATCAGGTCCACACTCAAACAGGGACAGACAAGGCAATATCACTTCAGGTTGTACATTTCAGGAGGACAAAAATAAAAGAGTGGGCGGAAAAAGACAGACAAAAGAAACAAAAAAAACCCCAATTGAGCTCTTCTATGATTAAAGCGCCAAACGGAAAGATAAGGATCAGGGACTTGGAAGCAAAAGGAATGCTAAATTGGCGGAGACCAATATTGGAAAATAGTCACAGGAAAAATGGAGAGACTGAATGAAGGACTAGACTAGTTGCACTGGAAAGTGTATTTGGATGGCTGGTGCAAGGAGAAGTCACCACGCTAAATATCATAACTGAAGTTGTGGACATTGAAGTGATGCACATCAGGAGAGGAACAGGCACTGTCAGATCAATCGAATCCCTTGGAATCCACAGAAATGCATGATTCTGAGAAGGAAGACATGGCAGTGTATCCGTGCATATCCACGTACCGTTATCCCAAGCCGTGCATATCCACGTAAGGTTATCCTATTCCCACTAAAGGCTGAGGAAGAAATGCCACTTGACAGTTTTCAAATCAGCCTCATGGTGGCGCTACAACAGGCCAAGTTCTCTCTCTCTCACACACACACACACACACACACACACAGTCACACACACACACACACACACACACACACACACACACCACACACCCCACACACACACACACACACACACACACACACACACTACACACACTTTGCACATGACGAATGTCTCCAGGGCGTGCGATACAATGGACATTTATTTACACAGCTCATAGAAACTTAAATATGATATATGATAAATGCCGATAATGCCGTATATACGTAACATAATAGATTAATAGACTAACTAGTAGAAAGTCTTACAAATAGTAATAGGCCTACTATTCCACTGTATGATGAAAGCATTTGGAAATTGCTAGAGGCAACAGTCTGGTAACGCGAGACTACGCGAGACTAGACCGACACTAGTTTGCATATCCCGTCCGAAGCGGATACGGAAACAGTCTCTTCCCCCCCCCCCCCCCCCTCCGGTCTACCGGTATCTATTGTTACCCGGCAACCAAAGGGCCAATCACAACGCTATGGTCCCCCGGGCTATGGGATCAACACTACCGATACATAATCCTGCTCCTGCTGTTGGTCTGCAACAATCAGTGAGTGTGGAGAAGAGAAGGTAAGGATAAATAAATAAACTGGTGGTCACTTTTATAAACTGCGTAACGACTGTGTATACACGCGCCGTAACAATACTATACTACTGTAATTATGTGCTGCTTTGTCAACTAAATGTTATAGCTGTCTCTACCTTCAGTTTACAATACAAATATGATCAACTCGTGTCGTTGGTTGACTGGATGACGTTAGCTAGCTTATAGCATAATGTGTTGAACCGGGTCGTAAAGTTTATAGATAGAGATAATATCAGTTGCAGAGACAGCACCGTTACGTACACAGCAGGATAAATGACAGTCAGACGATGGTTAAGGCTATTATGTTGACATGTTGCTGTTGCTAACATGATGCCACGGCACAGCCAGCCAGCTGCAATGTAACGTTAGCCTTGTGTCAGAAAGGGGCAAAGTCCCCCCCTGAAATCTCCTAAATGCTCCCGTGTGTGTGTGTGTGTGTGTGTGTGGTTCCAACTTCCAATCTGAGTGGTTGTGACTGAGTCATGACTCAATCATTAAAGAACCACATCACCCTTATGGAATGTTGGTGTTAATTTATGCTATGTTGATGAATTGAATACATATAATAGGACCTCAATGGAAACAATTGTTTCCATTGAGGTCCTATTATATGTAGTTATTATATGTATTTACACAAAAAGACTTTTTGTGTAAATCCTTTTAGACCAAGTGTATGACTTTGTGCTGTTTGCATTTCTATCTAATGAAGTATGCACAATCAATCAATCAAAAGTCGAAACCCATAAGATATCAATTTTTGTCTATGCGGACGGGTCTGTGTCTCATGAGGACTCATTCTGGACAGTTCCAAAACCTGCCTACCACCAGTGACATAATCTGTTGGGCAGGTTTGGTCATTTCATTTCAAACATCAAATTGTGTTTTATTTATTTTATTAAGGCAAGAACAATGGCTTCTATAGCGTTTAAGGGAAGAGTAGGGTTGTCGTTTTTATTAGCTTGTCCATGAGGCACAGAATTAGTTGACAGAAATCGAAATAATGAGCGAAATAATGAGGTTGAAAACGGCCGAGTGATCATATCTTTGATGCACCAACTTACTCACAGAAGTCACTCAAGAGTCTTAAAGTTGCCTTTTTTTTCCTGGATAAAATATTATGAAAGAAGTCTTTAATTAAATGCTTTGAAATCCCTGTGGGTGAATTTCAGTCGCCCAGAGGCAGCACAGCAGTTTAGAGTTACGAAGTTACAGATGCAGAGTGAGGAAAGTACTGAAGCACAGAAGCACCATCAATAACGGCATGCAAAAGTATACACCAGGTTGGGCATTGTGGCCCAATACTGGCATGGCTCTACAGTAGTTTGAGGCCCCTTTACTTGGCTCATGGCTCATAGTTCAATAGTATATCTAGTACTGAGCTATGAGCCATATGGGATACCGGAGAACTCCGCCAGTTTACCAACTCGCCGCATCGAACATTCTTCATCAATGTCTTCATCGTTATGCTAACATGCTGTCTTCATCAGTCAAACCCACAGATGTTATAGTTAATTTACAAAGTGATCAAATTATTTTGTGCAATTAAATGGTCAGCTAGATAATGATAAAAAAGGTGAGTATGTGAATACCAATGATAGTACCAATGATATTTCAGGATATAGTTTACTAATGAATTACATTAGTAAACAATTACTTTGGTGTTTAAACTTTAGCATTCCTAATGTCCTACTTTATCTAGAGTAAACTCTAAACAACTATCCTCTCTCTCTCTCTCTCTCTCTCTCAATTCAATGCAATTTAAATGAACGTGAAGTAAAACTAAAATGCACTAAACCACGGCGAGTCGGAAAACGGGCGAGTTCTCCGGATACCGAGCCATGAGCCCCAGCTTGACTCACACTGTACACAGTATATACGAACTGTACAAGACAACTCAACTTTATGGTCACATTGCGTGTTTACATGTGTGAAAAAGAAAGTTGGTCACTATTGCACTTTCAAGACAAACTAGAGAAAGAAAAAACAAACGGGTGAGATATCAGTATGAGGCTATGAGCAGTGTGATGTATATTCATAATGAAATTATGTTGATTGACTGTGTGTTTTTGTTTTGTTGAAGCAATCTCGTGATTTGACATTTGTGTGCTGCTCGTGATTTGACATTTGTGTGCTGCTGTGTTTATTACAGTGGCCCCCAGTAGTGTTTCTTGAAAAGCTTAGTTTTATACTCCACAGTATCATGACAACGCTGCTTGCCAACAAAATTGTTGTTTGAGACCATCGTGCAAATAATCTTCTTGTTGTTGTTGTAGGAATGTAAATGTCTGAGGAGGACAGAGAATCGCAGGAGGATGAGCTGCTTGCTCTAGCAAGTATCTATGATGAACAGGACTTCCACAGGGCCGACTCGGCCCAGGGAGGAGAGATGCAGCTGTGCCTGGAACTGCCTCCCGACTTCCAGGTCGTCGTGCAAGGTAACGTCCTGAGACGTTTGTTCACTCAGTCTTGATAGCACATCAGTGAGCTGGATGCAATCCTACCTGGAGGGAGAGAACCGCTGGTGGAGGTGAACGGAACACTGTTGTCCCCCCCCCCCCCCCTCCCAGTGAGCTGTGGCGTTCCACAAGGAAGCATACTAGGGGCTTTACTGTTCCTAATATATGTAAATGACATGACATCAGCTTGTGACGGCAACTTGTTCCTGTTCGCAGATGACTCAGCACTGCTGGTCTCGGACAGGAACAAACTGCAGGTTGAAAAGACCCTCAGCTCTGAACTCGGTAGAATCTGCACCTGGCTCACTGATAACAAGCTATCCTTACACCTGGGAAAAACTGAATCCATTCTCTTCGGATCAAATAGTAATGTCAGCAAGGCAGATGGCTTCTTGGTTAGAGTGGGTGATAATATTATCACACGAAAAGATGAAATTAACTACCTAGCTAATCTTTCCGGTGATAAAATGGCCACCAACGTAATCAAAAAAAGTCAATCAAAGAACAAGATTCCTTTACAGGATCTCCTCACTGGTCAACAAAAACACCTTGAACCTTAACAGGAGCCCTCGTACAAGGTTTCTTTGACTATGCATGCATGCACCTCTTGGTACCACAGCACCTCAAAGGCCCTTAAAACAAGGCTCCAGACCTCCCAAAACAAACTGGTCAGGCTCCTACTTGGCCTCACCCCCCGAACCCACCTCACCCCTGCCCACTTTGACAGGCTGGAATGGCTATAGGGTCGACGACAGAGTACAGCATCTTGCAATGGGTCTGGTCCACAAGATTCGATACACCACCAAGATACCCATGTACCTTTTCGCTCCTATGCCACCAAAATGTGGAACGCCCTACCAACAGTCATTAAGAAATGCAAATCCCTTGACTCCTTCAAAACCGCTCTCAAAGGGCACCTACGGACTGCTGCAATTCGATACTGCCCCCCTTAAAATCGGAATCAATCAATCTATCCCATTAATACCTGAGGCCGACTTTTAAAATGTCTTCTAAATCAACAGTCAACTGTCAATCAAACAGTTTTCATAAAAATAAAATACAAAAAAACTATGTTGCTACGTATATCATTGGTTCTCAAAGTACCACAATGGAAAGATGTCGAGCTCTTTTTTATTTTATTTTTGTTATCCTTTTCACAGATCATGTACAAATACTACAGTATATGGTGATGGACAGTAATATACACTTTTTGTTAATACAAACTTATTTTTCTTCGTAATACAATAGGGACACCAGGTTTATTGTGTTAAGTGGCGAGTGTTGATTTCAACCATAACCTTTTCTAACTTAAAGGTGCTACATTTAATTGCTTGACAGGGGAAAAACGGGCCGTGTACAATGTCTCCTTCCTACCTCCTCTGGTCCTGAACTTTGAGCTTCCTTCAGAGTATCCTTCTTCCTCTGCGCCAATCTTCACCATCAGCTCCAAATGGCTTACCAGAGCACAGGTGAGGCTCATTTTGAACAGAACCAGGCTCATTATACCAAACGTTAACATTTTTAAAAGCTTTGTTTGTACTGTCAAATGCCCAGTCACTTCAACACTACAGCTCTTAAGACATGTGTGTGCGCGTGCGTGTGTGTCTCTACATATCTTTCCTCTTTGGGCCTTGTCAGATGAGTTCCCTGTGCAAACGTCTGGACGAGCTGTGGGAGGAGAACCAGGGCTGTGTAGTTCTCTTCACCTGGGTCCAGTTTCTCAAGGAGGAGGCACTGGACTTCCTGGATATCCAGTCCCCTCTGGAGGTAGTCCGAGGGGGAAGCAAAGCCAGCGGTGAACGCAAGAAGAGTGAGCCTGTTACAGGTACAATATGAGAGGATGTGTTGTGTACAGGCTTTAGTTTAGACACTATTGGTCCGACTGTCATTAGAACGACAACCTAACTCGAAGCCTAACCGCAAGCACTGGAGCAGCGCATGTTCGACCACATGACCGACCGTTGTTTCCGCATGTCGGACCATTGTTGTGTCGGATAAGCATGCGCCCCCCGTTTGGGTTTAATTTGCGGTATGCTTGCAGGTAGGGTTGGGTATCGTTAGGACTTTTGTGAGTCCGGTACCGATTCCGGTTCTGCTTATCTTCTTAACGGTTCCCTATTTCGGTTCCAAAATGGTATAAAATAACTTTTAAATAAACAAAAAAGCTCAATGTCAATTTGAGTACCGGTGTGTGTGTGTGTGTGTGTGTGTGTGTGTGTGTGTGTGTGTATATATAATGTATAATGAATAGTGTAAACATCCTCTCCTTTATTGATTTGTGATTTGTGGATAATATAGTGATTATTTTAAATATAATCTCTATTCTGTATTTACCCAGGGCAAATATAGCGAGCTGTATAACATGAATCCATTTAAAACTAAACTGACGTTACAAAAATATGCTTTATTCTTTGAAGCAAACATGTTTTTCAGAGAACAGTTCAGATACTGACACAATAATACAAGAAACCAAGGAAGACTTTGTACTAAACAATGGTCCAGTACTTCTGACTGTAAGTCATTCTTCTAACCTGCAGTAGGAAGAATATTCTAGTGGTTCCATACCGTGTCCTGATCAGGGTCCACTTGAAAGTCTTGAAAATCATTTATTTCTTTTTAAACTTTGTTTATTAGTATTTTCACAGAAGCATTCAACTCAGGAGTTGAAAAATAATGGTAGCATCAACAGCTTATCTTAATAAACCCCACAATAAGTGTAATTTTCACCCCAAAGAAAAAGGACAACAGAAAACAAAACAAACCTTAAATACAGGATCAATAAGAGATCCAGAAACAGAAACAAAACCGTACAAAACATCCGACAAACAATTACAAGTACACGAGACATCCATAATCTGCGTTACATCATAGTACCCCAACCACAGTAGACTTTCAAACCAACACTCCATGGATTCAATTTCTGAATGAATCGTCCTCCCAAATCTTCTGAAATCGGAAGAACCAATGAATGAGAATCTAATCTTCTCCCATTTTACACAATACAAGATGTCCCTTTTCCAGTGAGTGTGAGAAGGGGAAGTGGGTGCATGAAGATTAGGCACAGTGTGACAATCACATTTGGGAGATTATATATTCTATGTCCCCCTCCCAACGAGCTTTTAAAGAGTCCAAAGACTCCGGGCATAACAAACAAATCTCGTCATAGGTGCATGAGATTGCACCCCTCAAAACTCTTGAAAATCTTTAAGATGTTCGCGTCCACTTTGTGTTGGCTTGGATCAGTGGAACCCATGTAGTATACCACCATGTTTCTTTTACTTTTTAGAGTATAAAGAGATTATTGCTATTTTATCAGTAAAGTCTTGTGTGTGTTTTGCCAATTAGTTGGAGGCCCACCAGTGGCCCACTGGGAATAGCTAGCTGTTCTAAGATTATTGTAATTTACAGAACCATGAGGAAGAATACGATATGAGGAAAGCCTATTCTTCCTCATTCGGCTAAAAGTAAGCCGTAGTAGAAACTGCGCGTGGAATGACGTGAAATGAAACGTACAATGAGTTTAATACAGTTAGGCTACATAGTTGTCGTGTCACTTAACAGTATTTGTCAATTTCCCGCAAACAACCCTGTGTATTCAAAAAGAAAATATGCCAAGCATTATGACATAAATTCATGTTTTTTGGTAATCACAGTAAATCCAGCAGATGGTATATACTATATATTATATATATATATATGGCACTCCGAATTCAGTGTCGATGTTTTGTCATATTACTTTAACCCCAGTACCATTTATTGAGATCAACAGTTTGTCTGTCTCGGCGCATTTGTAGATAATTGCATGAACTTTGAACGTGTTCTTGTCCAAAATAGGAACGCTTGACCTTAAACCACTGTCTCCAGTTAAAGTAACTGGTGTATTCATTAGGGTTCTGGTCCAGATAAAGAAGTCTCTCAGCCAGCTCCTTTGGGCTGGAGAAGTCGTCTACATGAATGAAAGAGTGTCCTGGGATGAGAACCTCATAATTTGTTCTTGGAGGGCCCAGCACTACTGGCACTGTCCCCATTATCATGGGATTGTATAATTTCTCTGTGATGTAGTCTCTGCTCATGGAGTTTTCAAAGGAAAGGTAGAATTTACAACTAGGTATTAACTTGGAATACTCCTGGTCATTCAGTTTATGAAAACGGCTGCCGTAAATCTCTACGCTGATGTGCTTTTTCAGCTCATTGTAGAACTGAACTCTTTTATGTTGTGGGTTCCAGTTACTCACTACCCAGCAGACCAATTTGTCCTTCACTGGCAGCGTGAAACTCTTGTCCTCCGATTCCACCGACACCAGGTACCCATAAGGCACTGGGATATCTGAATCCAGGCGATAAGTTGTTGTTAAATTGAACAAGTCGTTGAGTTTAGGGATCAGAGCTGAATTTGCGGGTGACTCCATGTTAAACCACACCCACTTCTGGAACCGGGGGCGTGGCTCTGTTGGCATGTTGGTCAGCTCTCTGTTGATGTCTTTGTGGTGCATGATGACAGCATGAGCCTTGTTGTACAGAGTCCTGTCGTCCGTCAGCTGACATCCTTTAATATTGAATTTGTATCCAAATGGCCACCACCATATCAATATGAGGACCTGAGGCTCCACATATGCATCTCTGAGCTGGATGGTGCTGGTGTGATTGTAACCTTTCCACGTCATGTGGTGGTTTCCTGAGGTATAGTTTTGGTTTGGGGCGTCTGTATGCTTTCCTTTCGAAGAAGGCAGACTGGTGTTGCGTGAGGCTGTGTGCATGGTAGGAGGGCGTAACTTGAAGTCATAGTCAGGTGTGTAGTAGTACATGAGAAAGGAGCCCAGTACACACAGAACCACCAGGCAGCATTTTACTAGAGTCCATTTGCGGGATGAAGAGCTCAACATGGCTGACCCTGAGTGTGTGTGTGTGAGAGAGAGAGAGAGAGAGAGAGAGAGAGAGAGAGAGAGAGAGAATTAATAGATAAACTTCACGCTCTCAAGAAAGATGCTCTGTGATGCAGGAAGTGAGATCCTCTCTGATGTTCCAAAGGGTACTACGTCTAATTATTCTTTTTTATTTATTTATTTTATAAGCCTGCATGGTTAGCATCTTTGCAGCAGGGACATTTTTTTTAGGTACCGTAATTTGACTAATTTCCAGGTAAGAACATACAATATACTAAATGTGTCATTAGTTGTTAGCTTTGACAATTTGCAGAGCTGGTTCCAACTAAGCACTGAATACAATTATTACTTACCTTCACTTTTGAGTTTTTTAGTCCCCAACTTCCCTATACTACTGTATATTCATGTGACAGCTGAAATACACACACACACACACACACACACACACACACACACACACACACACACACACACACAGTCTTATCAGAACAGGGAAAACGAATTGTCCTTCATTTAAGTATAACTAAAACTACATTATTGACTCTTTGTGTGAAGTCGTTTTTTAACACAGTTGGTCTATAGAGCGCCGCAGTCCCTCCCCCTTTCAGAAAAGCGAGTGGCCCAGGAAATGAAAACACAATGCATTCTTCCATCGGCACTTCTAATATAATTTATTTAAAGACGGTTACGCCGCGGACAAAGCCAACTCGGATCGTGACGAATCATGACAATGATCACAATGTTTTGGGCCAATCAAATCATTAGAAAGAAGAAAAGAAAGTCAGGAGACAACACTATTTGTTTTGTTTTTCGTCTTATAAATTATTTGATGGTTATTGGTGGTGGTGGCAATATTAATAATTTTAGTCTGAATATATCAAATCCTGTTTTGAGGATCACACAAGAATAGCATCACTTTATGGACAAAATAACACCCAAAAGGGTTCATAATTTCAGTCTGCTTGAGGTGTAATGCAGCTTTAAACAAAATAGCAGACAGTGGCACTGGTACATATCTGAACTCATCTTCTCACAGTGCGTGTCAACCACATAGCCGACATTTCTCAGCTTCAATTATGTTTTTCATACCAATCGTTGCATATAAGCATCATGGTTTTGTTATGCGTACACACCCATGGTACTGTGCCAAGATAACTCACAAATCAAACGCACGTACAGTACACGCAGTCAAGTTATCTACAGTCTACCGATGTTAACCATCTCAAACCCACACCCTAACCTCCCACGGGGAAGCACACCTAAACTGCGGTCATCCTGTTCAAGAGCGTTAATAGCAAGATAATCGAGCATATTTAAGGAGATCACGAGCAAAGAAATACTTGATGAGTTCCTCTAAGGATGACAAGTAGCCCTCCCAGTCACCTGACCGACAACAGAAAGACAAAGAGAAAAGAGAAAGACAGCAGCAGCCTGGCTGATCTTGGCTGATCTTTATTTAGCAGCAATATTTGCTACACTTGGGTCTGAGGCACCTTACTTTGAAAATAGCTGATCTACAAGCTCAAACTACAACCTTGTAGATCAGCTATTGTTGGCTAAAGTTCTCCTTGGAAAAGGGATGCTATGGTTCAAGTGGTTTAATGTAAAAAAAAGAAAAAATGATTTGGTGGGCCCCTGTATAGTAACTCTGAGGACCCCCTAGGGGTCATGGGCCCCCTGTGGAAGACCCCTGGTATTGGCTACTACCATTTTTTTTATATCAGAGCCCAGCTACAAATACTTTTATGCTTCATTTATGATCTAATTTGACAATATTCTGGAGCAGGAGCAGAGCGAGGAATGTAATGAGAACTGGAATAGGCCCAGGGGTCAGTCCGGGAGGTCCCAGGTGAGGAAACACCCCTACCAAAAGTAAAAAAAGATTCTTCTGATCACTTTAAAAGTTTAAGAAATCAACTCAGAATGTTTTAAAACATACAAAATAATTCTAATATTATGAAAATCGGACATTAACTGGCTGGCATACTGTTCTGGGAGGTCCCAAATAGATGACCCCCCCAGAAACGGGGTGGGGGTCGGGAAAATTTGAACCCCATCATTTTCTCATAGTTTGGACTCTATAGAACCAAGATCTGTAAAAAAAAAAATCTATTTTAGCACAAAAATCCTACGGGAGCTGTTTTTTTGACGCCTCGTACCACACTATATTCTAATATTTTTTTCTGGATCAAATTTTCGTCACTTTCAAACAAATTACACTTTTATTTATCGTACTAGCCATCTTTCCTTCCCAATTGGAATCACGGCACACATTAAACCTTCAGTTGAATTAATAAATATTGTAACTGAGTAAAATGTAAACAAAACAGTACATTATGCCACTGGACCCAATGGACTATATGTGGGCAGATTAATTGGGTCACTTTGTGTATGCCATTTACTGTGAAGTTCAAACGTACGTGTGTGTGTGTGCGTGTGTGTGTGTGTGTGTGTGTGTGTGTAAGAGAGAGAGAGTGCGCGCGCGTGTGCATGCATGTGCATTTGTGTGTCTTATGAATATACGAAATGACCAAAAAAGCAATTACTTTTACAGATAAAAAAATATGAATAATAAGAATACAAAAAAAAAGAAAATAAGCAAGCAACAAGAAGCTCCATTCAGACTAAAGCCTTTGTTTTGTTCAACGAAATAGGCCCTCTCATTTGTATGAAAAAAATACTATTATATACTATGGCACAAAATCCTATATCCTGCTCTCAGTTTGCTTGTCGTTTAATTACTTCAAGAAAATGGTTGTATTTTTGGCATTACTATAGAACTTTCTGAATAGGATTCAGAGCCGTCTAGACGATCTACCATACAGGAACTAGTATAGAGTATATAAAAAGGTGTACAAATAAAGACTATGGCAATGTCTAACGTTTTGCTCCAGTGCAAACATGTGTAGGTCATAAATGAGAAAATGGCTAAATCAAGCTAAATGGAAATGGGAGCAATATATATTTTCGGTTGTCATGGGCCCGCTCTTTTGGAGTTAAATGAACACCAAGTATATTATTACTGTGCAGGGAGATCAAATTAAATTCCAAGTTGTTGAACTGTAATTAATGTAATTTTATTAATGGATTAATCAAACGTAATTTGATTCCAGTCTTTGTTTGACTTGTCGTCAAAAGACTTTCACATAGCTTTTAATCTGATCACAATTCCTGCAACTATAAATCATTTAATAGATATTACGTGCAATATCCTACGCAAACCTAAACTTAACCCTAAACTTATTTGCCATTAAATACTCTTTTGAAAAACGTTTAACAATAGTTCAAATAGCCGAGATACATAAGCTCACAACGTGTCAATGTAGAACAGCTAGAACTATTTTACAATGTTGTTCAAGATAGTAAAATAGGGCAAGGCACGCCTAGGATAGGGCCATAAATGTAGTGTCATTCTAACGCTGCATAACGTAATGTAATTCCAATGAACATTGCCTGACATTAGGTCATATAATGAGTTGTTCAACTGGTTTCCCTTTCACAAGAAGAGCTGATCATCTCCATCGCTCATGACTGATATTTATGTGTTTATGGATATCAACAGTGGCATTTGTGCCCACTTACTGTACTTTACCACTTCATTTGATGTAATGCCTATGACAAATATTCCCTTTGAAATAGTCATGTAATCAAACATACAGCAAATTGCAATTATATAAGTTATTATATACTACCGGCAGGCCTATATATTATATATAATATATATGTATATTATATACATTGATAGATATAGCTAATTATAATAGTAACAAATAAAAAGGGGGTATAGTTTAGTTCTGCTGGCTGATCTAAGTGGTTGCATGGTCTCGTGTCCTGTGCTCTGAGGTATACTTGGTATTGTAAGTACAGTGGAAAAAACCCATAATGTGAGGAGAGTTTATCGGCAGATAGATAGATGGAGGGATATTGCTGGCCCTTGGTTGGAGCACGTGAAATGTGTGCGACCACTATGGAGTTCTAGAAGGTGCTGTAAACTGAGACCCGCGGGGCTTCTTGAGGAAAATGGAAACGGCTTCAGCACATGAAACATAATGCAAAGCAAAGCCACAGGGAGAACAGTAATACTGTGGTATTGTGAAAACGACATTTAAAAAATTAACCTGAAGAAAGTTGAGTTGATTAATGAAGTACTGCCTCTTTTTTTTTCTTTTATCAATAAATGTTTTTGCACTGGAGTAAAACTTTGCAAACCTCTGGCAGCTATAATGTTGATTTAAATCCCTATAAATCTACTATACGGATCTTCAAACACATTTAAAGGGGAATACTACTCTACTTGTGGCTATATGATATTCTTATCACCTCGGGTGTTCCAATCAATATTATGAAAGTGATGTTCAAATCAATGGGAAGACAAACCTTCAAAATTGGTGTTTTAAACTCAAATAAGTTTTGATTTTAGATGACACCTACAGTATGAGTCACAGACATTGTGTCCATCTTTTCCAAATCTGCATGTTGGCATGCATATTGCCGTGGGATAGGTGTACATTACAACAATAGTTTCACTTTTGTATTTGACCATTGAATACTTTAGACAATGTTCACTAATATTGACTGCATGTCTCCAAGGACATAGGAACAACATATATTCCGATGCTGAAACTCAGCAGTATTCCCGTTTGATCGTATTGAATTGCAAACATTTTAAATTGAGGGTGTAAGGGTTGTTGTTGGTCTGAACGGGATGTAACTATAGTGGCATTTTAGAGCAGGGTTTGTCACATGTAGGTGACTTAGGGTGCGTTCGGAAATTCGGAATGTGGTCAGTTTGTTGAATGTTTCAATGCCAAAAACAAAATTGTATTGTTAATTGCAATTATTGGTTTGACAAATTATTAATCAACAATTAATCGTCAACCCTACACTGAATGCATTTAGCTAAGCTATCTTTACTACATCATTAAATAACTTCTTACCTTATCGAATAATCCGGAAAAGATTATTATTATTGCAGTATAGGTAAATGTCACTCAGGTGTGGTAATGGAGAGCCGATGGTCTTGACCACTCGCTGTAGGTCCTTCCTCTCCACATGGGTGCAGCTTGGGCACCAGGTGTAGTCACTCTCAATGGCAGAGCGATAGCAGTTGACGAGCAGGTTCTGTGGGAGTTCCCATTTTTTCACCCCTGTGCCAATCATTGTGCACTAGATCTTAATCTAGTCGGCAGTTTAGTTGGCACACGTTACAGTTCCAGTATCCACAAGGTTGGGATCATGTGGGCCCGTCTTCATCAAATACAATTACACACACCAATTACAAGGAGATGTTTTTTCAACTGGACTTTCCAAGCCCCACTATTGTTTCCCCTGTCACGGTGATGATCATGATCGCCACTATTGCATGATGTCATAGCTAGGGTTGGGTATCGTTAGGACTTTTGTGAGTCCGGTACCGATTCCGGTTCTGCTTATCGATTCCGGTTCTTAACGGTTCCCTATTTCGGTTCCAAAATGGTATAAAATAACTTTTAAATAACAAAAAAGCTCAATGTCAATTTGAGTACCGGTGTGTGTGTGTGTGTGTGTGTGTGTGTGTGTATATATAATGTATAATGAATAGTGTAACATCCTCTCCTTTATTGATTTGTGATTTGTGGATAATATAGTGATTATTTTAAATATAATCTCTATTCTGTATTTACCCAGGGCAAATATAGCGAGCTGTATAACATGAATCCATTTAAAACTAAACTGACGTTACAAAAATATGCTTTATTCTTTGAAGCAAACATGTTTTTCAGAGAACAGTTCAGATACTGACACAATAATACAAGAAACCAAGGAAGACTTTGTACTAAACAATGGTCGAGTGCTTCTGACTGTAAGTCATTCTTCTAACCTGCAGTAGGAAGAATATTCTAGTGGTTCCATACCGTATCCTGATCAGGGTCCACTTGAAAGTCTTGAAAATCATTTATTTCTTTTTAAACTTTGTTTATTGGTATTTTCACAGAAGCATTCAACTCAGGAGTTGAAAAATAATGGTAGCATCAACAGCTTATCTTAATAAACCCCACAATAAGTGTAATTTTCACCCCAAAGAAAAAGGACAACAGAAAACAAAACAAACCTTAAATACAGGATCAATAAGAGTTGAAAATACAGAAACAAAACCGTACAAAACATCCGACAAACAATTACAAGTACACGAGACATCCATAATCTGCGTTACATCATAGTACCCCAACCACAGTAGACTTTCAAATCGACACCCCATGGATTCAATTTCTGAATGAATCGTCCCCATGTCCTCCCAAATCTTCTGAAATCGGAAGAACCAATGAATGAGAATCTAATCTTCTCCCATTTTACACAATACAAGATGTCCCTTTTCCAGTGAGTGTGAGAAGGGGAAGTGGGTGCATCAAGATTAGGCACAGTGTGACAATCACATTTGGGAGATTATATATTCTATGTCCCCCTCCCAACGAGCTTTTAAAGAGTCCAAAGACTCCGGGCATAACAAACAAATCTCGTCATAGGTGCATGAGATTGCACCCCTCAAAACTCTTGAAAATCTTTAAGATGTTCGCGTCCACTTTGTGTTGGCTTGGATCAGTGGAACCCATGTAGTATACCACCATGTTTCTTTTACTTTTTATAGTATAAAGAGATTATTGCTATTTTATCAGTAAAGTCTTGTGTGTGTTTTGCCAATTAGTTGGAGGCCCACCAGTGGCCCACTGGGAATAGCTAGCTGTTCTAAGATTATTGTAATTTACAGAACCATGAGGAAGAATACGATATGAGGAAAGCCTATTCTTCCTCATTCGGCTAAAAGTAAGCCGTAGTAGAAACTGCGCCTGGAATGACGTGAAATGAAACGTACAATGAGTTTAATACAGTTAGGCTACATAGTTGTCGTGTCACTTAACAGTATTTGTCAATTTCCCGCAAACAACCCTGTGTATTCAAAAAGTAAATGTCCGAAAATATGCCAAGCATTATGACATAAATTCATGTTTTTTGGTAATCACAGTAAATCCAGCAGATGGTATATACTATATATTATATATATATATATGGCACTCCGAATTCAGTGTCGATGTTTTGTCATAAATTACTTTAACCCCAGTACCATTTATTGAGATCAACAGTTTGTCTGTCTCGGCGCATTTGTAGATAATTGCATGAACTTTGAACGTGTTCTTGTCCAATATTGGAACGCTTGACCTTAAACCACTGTCTCCAGTTAAAGTAACTGGTGTATTCATTAGGGTTCTGGTCCAGATAAAGAAGTCTCTCAGCCAGCTCCTTTGGGCTGGAGAAGTCGTCTACATGAATGAAAGAGTGTCCTGGGATGAGAACCTCATAATTTGTTCTTGGAGGGCCCAGCACTACTGGCACTGTCCCCATTATCATGGGATTGTATAATTTCTCTGTGATGTAGTCTCTGCTCATGGAGTTTTCAAAGGCAAGGTAGAATTTACAACTAGGTATTAACTTGGAATACTCCTGGTCATGATTCAGTTTATGAAAAAGCCTGCCGTAAATCTCTACGCTGATGTGCTTTTTCAGCTCATTGTAGAACTGAACTCTTTTATGTTGTGGGTTCCAGTTACTCACTACCCAGCAGACCAATTTGTCCTTCACTGGCAGCGTGAAACTCTTGTCCTCCGATTCCACCGACACCAGGTACCCATAAGGCACTGGGATATCTGAATCCAGGCGATAAGTTGTTGTTAAATTGAACAAGTCGTTGAGTTTAGGGATCAGAGCTGAATTTGCGGGTGACTCCATGTTAAACCACACCCACTTCTGGAACCGGGGGCGTGGCTCTGTTGGCATGTTGGTCAGCTCTCCATTGATGTTTTTGTTGTGTATGATGACAGCATGAGCCTTGTTGTACAGAGTCCTGTCGTCCGTCAGCTGACATCCTGTAATATTGAATTTGTATCCAAATGGCCACCACCATATCAATATGAGGACCTGAGGCTCCACATATGCATCTCTGAGCTGGATGGTGCTGGTGTGATTGTAACCTTTCCACGTCATGTGGTGGTTTCCTGAGGTATAGTTTTGGTTTGGGGCGTCTGTATGCTTTCCTTTCGAAGAAGGCAGACTGGTGTTGCGTGAGGCTGT
>NC_137874.1:9871116-9953616 GCF_963924005.1 Protomyctophum bolini | reverse complement strand
TGAACAGTGAAACATTCCTTAAACAGTACTTAATTATCTGTTTTGAATCTCAGGTATGTTTCCATTGCATAGTTGTCTCATCAACCTAGAGTACACACCTTAATGAACTGACACCAACTATTTAAGCTACGTTGACAAACACAAAACTAGTTTAGCTTGTAGAACATCCTGTCTCCTCATGTCCCCAAGTAACACTGTCCTCTGAAAGGCCATCTGCAATAACCTAATATTAAGTACCCATTCACCTTTGCAGCTAAGTGTCCCTTTCTCGGACTGCAACTGTAGCCTACTTACTGTATAAGACGGAAGACCCATTTATTGAAATCCCAAACATGGAATATACTTGGACCATGCATTATGCCACATATAATGCCTGTCTGGACGGCCACCTGCCAGTATACAGTGGATAACTTCCCAGTCTTTCTGGGTAAGTTGGGTGACTATATAGCTATTTTTACCCTGAAATCCCAATTTTTGGCCTGTCATTATAGGCTAAGAAGAAAGGACAATTGCTGATCTACAAGGTCACAACATGCCGTAATGTGTTGTGAGCTTGTAGATCGGCTTTTCCCCAAAAATAAGTTTTGATAAATGACTTATTTTAAAATGTGTAGCGCAGTGGAATAGAGTAGACACTATGACACGTCAAGAGTCAATTAGTACTATAGGCTATACATTTGTGTTCTGGTAATATCATTGATCACTTGTTTTGCATGTCCGTGGCAAAAATAAAATATTAATGGAAATGTCCATCACATTCACAAGCTGGCAAAGTGATTTCCCCGGGTGCAGATAGCTGCTGTATTATCATGGTTATTGGTGGTGGTGGCAATATTAATAATTTTAGTCTGAATATATCAAATCCTGTTTTGAGGATCACACAAGAATAGCATCACTTTATGGACAAAATAACACCCAAAAGGGTTCATAATTTCAGTCTGCTTGAGGTGTAATGCAGCTTTAAACAAAATAGCAGACAGTGGCACTGGTACATATCTGAACTCATCTTCTCACAGTGCGTGTCAACCACATAGCCGACATTTCTCAGCTTCAATTATGTTTTTCATACCAATCGTTGCATATAAGCATCATGGTTTTGTTATGCGTACACACCCATGGTACTGTGCCAAGATAACTCACAAATCAAACGCACGTACAGTACACGCAGTCAAGTTATCTACAGTCTACCGATGTTAACCATCTCAAACCCACACCCTAACCTCCCACGGGGAAGCACACCTAAACTGCGGTCATCCTGTTCAAGAGCGTTAATAGCAAGATAATCGAGCATATTTAAGGAGATCACGAGCAAAGAAATACTTGATGAGTTCCTCTAAGGATGACAAGTAGCCCTCCCAGTCACCTGACCGACAACAGAAAGACAAAGAGAAAAGAGAAAGACAGCAGCAGCCTGGCTGATCTTGGCTGATCTTTATTTAGCAGCAATATTTGCTACACTTGGGTCTGAGGCACCTTACTTTGAAAATAGCTGATCTACAAGCTCAAACTACAACCTTGTAGATCAGCTATTGTTGGCTAAAGTTCTCCTTGGAAAAGGGATGCTATGGTTCAAGTGGTTTAATGTAAAAAAAAGAAAAAATGATTTGGTGGGCCCCTGTATAGTAACTCTGAGGACCCCCTAGGGGTCATGGGCCCCCTGTGGAAGACCCCTGGTATTGGCTACTACCATTTTTTTTATATCAGAGCCCAGCTACAAATACTTTTATGCTTCATTTATGATCTAATTTGACAATATTCTGGAGCAGGAGCAGAGCGAGGAATGTAATGAGAACTGGAATAGGCCCAGGGGTCAGTCCGGGAGGTCCCAGGTGAGGAAACACCCCTACCAAAAGTAAAAAAAGATTCTTCTGATCACTTTAAAAGTTTAAGAAATCAACTCAGAATGTTTTAAAACATACAAAATAATTCTAATATTATGAAAATCGGACATTAACTGGCTGGCATACTGTTCTGGGAGGTCCCAAATAGATGACCCCCCCAGAAACGGGGTGGGGGTCGGGAAAATTTGAACCCCATCATTTTCTCATAGTTTGGACTCTATAGAACCAAGATCTGTAAAAAAAAATTTTCAATTTTAGCACAAAAATCCTACGGGAGCTGTTTTTTTGACGCCTCGTACCACACTATATTCTAATATTTTTTTCTGGATCAAATTTTCGTCACTTTCAAACAAATTACACTTTTATTTATCGTACTAGCCATCTTTCCTTCCCAATTGGAATCACGGCACACATTAAACCTTCAGTTGAATTACTAAATATTGTAACTGAGTAAAATGTAAACAAAACAGTACATTATGCCACTGGACCCAATGGACTATATGTGGGCAGATTAATTGGGTCACTTTGTGTATGCCATTTACTGTGAAGTTCAAACGTACGTGTGTGTGTGTGCGTGTGTGTGTGTGTGTGTACGTACGTGTGTGTGTGCGTGTGTGTGTGTGTGTGTGTGTGCGTGCGTGTGTGTGTGTGTGTAAGAGAGAGAGAGTGCGCGCGCGTGCATGCATGTGCATTTGTGTGTCTTATGAATATACGAAATGACCAAAAAAGCAATTACTTGTACAGATAAAAAAATATGAATAATAAGAATACAAAAAAAAAGAAAATAAGCAAGCAACAAGAAGCTCCATTCAGACTAAAGCCTTTGTTTTGTTCAACGAAATAGGCCCTCTCATTTGTATGAAAAAAATACTATTATACTATGGCACAAAATCCTATATCCTGCTCTCAGTTTGCTTGTCGTTTAATTACTTCAAGAAAATGGTTGTATTTTTGGCATTACTATAGAACTTTCTTAATAGGATTCAGAGCCGTCTAGACGATCTACCATACAGGAACTAGTATAGAGTATATAAAAAGGTGTACAAATAAAGACTATGGCAATGTCTAACGTTTTGCTCCAGTGCAAACATGTGTAGGTCATAAATGAGAAAATGGCTAAATCAAGCTAAATGGAAATGGGAGCAATATATATTTTCGGTTGTCATGGGCCCGCTCTTTTGGAGTTAAATGAACACCAAGTATATTATTACTGTGCAGGGAGATCAAATTAAATTCCAAGTTGTTGAACTGTAATTAATGTAATTTTATTAATGGATTAATCAAACGTAATTTGATTCCAGTCTTTGTTTGACTTGTCGTCAAAAGACTTTCACATAGCTTTAATCTGATCACAATTCCTGCAACTATAAATCATTCAATAGATATTACGTGCAATATCCTACGCCACCCCTTAACCCTAAACTTATTTGCCATTAAATACTCTTTTGAAAAACGTTTAACAATAGTTCAAATAGCCGAGATACATAAGCTCACAACGTGTCAATGTAGAACAGCTAGAACTATTTTACAATGTTGTTCAAGATAGTAAAATAGGGCAAGGCACGCCTAGGATAGGGCCATAAATGTAGTGTCATTCTAACGCTGCATAACGTAATGTAATTCCAATGAACATTGCCTGACATTAGGTCATATAATGAGTTGTTCAACTGGTTTCCCTTTCACAAGAAGAGCTGATCATCTCCATCGCTCATGACTGATATTTATGTGTTTATGGATATTAACAGTGGCATTTGTGGCCACTTACTGTACTTTACCACTTCATTTGATGTAATGCCTATGACAAATATTCCCTTTGAAATAGTCATGTAATCAAACATACAGCAAATTGCAATTATATAAGTTATTATATACTACCGGCAGGCATATTATATATAATATATATGTATATTATATACATTGATAGATATAGCTAATTATAATAGTAACAAATAAAAAGGGGGTATAGTTTAGTTCTGCTGGCTGATCTAAGTGGTTGCATGGTCTCGTGTCCTGTGCTCTGAGGTATACTTGGTATTGTAAGTACAGTGGAAAAAACCCATAATGTGAGGAGAGTTTATCGGCAGATAGTTAGATGGAGGGATATTGCTGGCCCTTGGTTGGAGCGGGTGAAATGTGTGCGGCCACTATGGGGTTCTAGAAGGTGCTGTAAACTGAGACCCGCGGGGCTTCTTGAGGAAAATGGAAATGGCTTCAGCACATGAAACATAATGCATAAAGCAAAGCCACGGGGGGACCGTAATACTGTGGTATTGTGAAAACGACATTTAAAAAATTAACCTGAAGAAAGTTGAGTTGATTAATGAAGTACTGCCTCTTTTTTTTTCTTTTATCAATAAATGTTTTTGCACTGGAGTAAAACTTTGCAAACCTCTGGCAGCTATAATGTTGATTTAAATCCCTATAAATCTACTATACAGATCTTCAAACACATTTAAAGGGGAATACTCCTCTACTTGTGGCTATATGATATTCTTATCACCTCGGGTGTTCCAATCAATATTATGAAAGTGATGTTCAAATCAATGGGAAGACAAACCTTCAAAATTGGTGTTTTAAACTCAAATAAGTTTTGATTTTAGATGACACCTACAGTATGAGTCACAGACATTGTGTCCATCTTTTCCAAATCTGCATGTTGGCATGCATATTGCCGTGGGATAGGTGTACATTACAACAATAGTTTCACTTTTGTATTTGACCATTGAATACTTTAGACAATGTTCACTAATATTGACTGCATGTCTCCAAGGACATAGGAACAACATATATTCCGATGCTGAAACTCAGCAGTATTCCCGTTTGATCGTATTGAATTGCAAACATTTTAAATTGAGGGTGTAAGGGTTGTTGTTGGTCTGAACGGGATGTAACTATAGTGGCATTTTAGAGCAGGGTTTGTCACATGTAGGTGACTTAGGGTGCGTTCGGAAATTCGGAATGTGGTCAGTTTGTTGAATGTTTCAATGCCAAAAACAAAATTGTATTGTTAATTGCAATTATTGGTTTGACAAATTATTAATCAACAATTAATCGTCAACCCTACACTGAATGCATTTAGCTAAGCTATCTTTACTACATCATTAAATAACTTCTTACCTTATCGAATAATCCGGAAAAGATTATTATTATTGCAGTATAGGTAAATGTCACTCAGGTGTGGTAATGGAGAGCCGATGGTCTTGACCACTCGCTGTAGGTCCTTCCTCTCCACATGGGTGCAGCTTGGGCACCAGGTGTAGTCACTCTCAATGGCAGAGCGATAGCAGTTGACGAGCAGGTTCTGTGGGAGTTTCCTGGACTTCCCATTTTTTCACCCCTGTGCCAATCATTGTGCACTAGATCTTAATCTAGTCGGCAGTTTAGTTGGCACACGTTTGTGTGGTTGTGTGTTTCCGAAATGGTATAAAATAACTTTTATATAAACAAAAAAGCTCAATGTCAATTTTGAGTACCGGTGTGTGTGTGTGTGTGTGTGTGTATATATAATGTATAATGAATAGTGTAACATCCTCTCCTTTATTGATTTGTGGATAATATAGTGATTATTTTAAATATAATCTCTATATTTACCCAGGGCAAATATAGCGAGCTGTATAACATGAATCCATTTAAAACTAAACTGACGTTACAAAAATATGCTTTATTCTTTGAAGCAAACATGTTTTTCAGAGGAACAACAGTTCAGATACTGACACAATAATACAAGAAACCAAGGAAGACTTTGTACTATACAATGGTCCAGTACTTCTGACTGTAAGTCATTCTTCTAACCTGCAGTAGGAAGAATATTCTAGTGGTTCCATACCGTATCCTGATCAGGGTCCACTTGAAAGTCTTGAAAATCATTTATTTCTTTTTAAACTTTGTTTATTAGTATTTTCACAGAAGCATTCAAATCAGGAGTTGAAAAATAATGGTAGCATCAACGGCTTATCTTAATAAACCCCACAATAAGTGTAATTTTCACCCCAAAGAAAAAGGACAACAGAAAACAAAACAAACCTTAAATACAGGATCAATAAGAGTTGAAAATACAGAAACAAAACCGTACAAAACATCCGACAAACAATTACAAGTACACGAGACATCCATAATCTGCGTTACATCATAGTACCCCAACCACAGTAGACTTTCAAACCAACACTCCATGGATTCAATTTCTGAATGAATCGTCCCCATGTCCTCCCAAATCTTCTGAAATCGGAAGAACCAATGAATGAGAATCTAATCTTCTCCCATTTTACACAATACAAGATGTCCCTTTTCCAGTGAGTGTGAGAAGGGGAAGTGGGTGCATCAAGATTAGTCACAGTGTCACAATCACATTTGGGAGATTCTATATTCTATATATTCTATGTCCCCCTCCCAACGAGCTTTTAAAGAGTCCAAAGACTCCGGGCATAACAAACAAATCTCGTCATAGGTGCATGAGATTGCACCCCTCAAAACTCTTGAAAATCTTTAAGATGTTCGCGTCCACTTTGTGTTGGCTTGGATCAGTGGAACCCATGTAGTATACCACCATGTTTCTTTTACTTTTTAGAGTATAAAGAGATTATTGCTATTTTATCAGTAAAGTCTTGTGTGTGTTTTGCCAATTAGTTGGAGGCCCACCAGTGGCCCACTGGGAATAGCTAGCTGTTCTAAGATTATTGTAATTTACAGAACCATGAGGAAGAATACGATATGAGGAAAGCCTATTCTTCCTCATTCGGCTAAAAGTAAGCCGTAGTAGAAACTGCGCGTGGAATGACGTGAAATGAAACGTACAATGAGTTTAATACAGTTAGGCTACATAGTTGTCGTGTCACTTAACAGTATTTGTCAATTTCCCGCAAACAACCCTGTGTATTCAAAAAGTAAATGTCCGAAAATATGCCAAGCATTATGACATAAATTCATGTTTTTTGGTAATCACAGTAAATCCAGCAGATGATATATATATATGGCACTCCGAATTCAGTGTCGATGTTTTGTCATATTACTTTAACCCCAGTACCATTTATTGATGTCAACAGTTTGTCTGTCTCGGGGCATTTGTAGATAATTGCATGAACTTTGAACGTGTTCTTGTCCAATATTGGAACGCTTGACCTTAAACCACTGTCTCCAGTTAAAGTAACTGGTGTATTCATTAGGGTTCTGGTCCAGATAAAGAAGTCTCTCAGCCAGCTCCTTTGGGCTGGAGAAGTCGTCTACATGAATGAAAGAGTGTCCTGGGATGAGAACCTCATAATTTGTTCTTGGAGGGCCCAGCACTACTGGCACTGTCCCCATTATCATGGGATTGTATAATTTCTCTGTGATGTAGTCTCTGCTCATGGAGTTTTCAAAGGAAAGGTAGAATTTACAACTAGGTATTAACTTGGAATACTCCTGGTCATGATTCAGTTTATGAAAAAGTCTGCCGTAAATCTCTACGCTGATGTGCTTTTTCAGCTCATTGTAGAACTGAACTCTTTTATGTTGTGGGTTCCAGTTACTCACTACCCAGCAGACCAATTTGTCCTTCACTGGCAGCGTGAAACTCTTGTCCTCCGATTCCACCGACACCAGGTACCCATAAGGCACTGGGATATCTGAATCCAGGCGATAAGTTGTTGTTAAATTGAACAAGTCGTTGAGTTTAGGGATCAGAGCTGAATTTGCGGGTGACTCCATGTTAAACCACACCCACTTCTGGAACCGGGGGCGTGGCTCTGTTGGCATGTTGGTCAGCTCTCCATTGATGTGTTTGTTGTGTATGATGACAGCATGAGCCTTGTTGTACAGAGTCCTGTCGTCCGTCAGCTGACATCCTGTAATATTGAATTTGTATCCAAATGGCCACCACCATATCAATATGAGGACCTGAGGCTCCACATATGCATCTCTGAGCTGGATGGTGCTGGTGTGATTGTAACCTTTCCACGTCATGTGGTGGTTTCCTGAGGTATAGTTTTGGTTTGGGGCGTCTGTATGCTTTCCTTTCGAAGAAGGCAGACTGGTGTTGCGTGAGGCTGTGTGCATGGTAGGAGGGCGTAACTTGAAGTCATAGTCAGGTGTGTAGTAGTACATGAGAAAGGAGCCCAGTACACACAGAACCACCAGGCAGCATTTTACTAGAGTCCATTTGCGGGATGAAGAGCTCAACATGGCTGACCCTGAGTGAGAGAGAGAGAGAGAGAGAGAGAGAGAGAGAGAGAGAGATAATTAATAGATAAACTTCACGCTCTCAAGAAAGATGCTCTGTGATGCAGGAAGTGAGATCCTCTCTGATGTTCCAAAGGGTACTACGTCTAATTATTCTTTTTTATTTATTTATTTTATAAGCCTGCATGGTTAGACTTTGCAGCAGGGACATTTTTTTTAGGTACCGTAATTTGACTAATTTCCAGGTAAGAACATACAATATACTAAATGTGTCATTAGTGGTTAGCTTTGACAATTTGCAGAGCTGGTTCCAACTAAGCACTGAATACAATTATTACTTACCTTCACTTTTTAGTTTTTTAGTCCCCAACTTCCCTATACTACTGTATATTCATGTGACAGCTGAAATACACACACACACACACACACACACACACACACACACACACACACACACACACACACACACACAGTCTTATCAGAACAGGGAAAACGAATTGTCCTTCATTTAAGTATAACTAAAACTACATTATTGACTCTTTGTGTGAAGTCGTTTTTTAACACAGTTGGTCTATAGAGCGCCGCAGTCCCTCCCCCTTTCAGAAAAGCGAGTGGCCCAGGAAATGAAAACACAATGCATTCTTCCATCGGCACTTCTAATATAATTTATTTAAAGACGGTTACTGATCGATAATTTTGATTTGTTGTTTGGTGGAGGAGAGGTCATTTGGTCATCGATATGATACTCTGCATAGTCTCACTATAATTGTGGCCCTGCCAACCCTAGCTGGTAAAAAACCCCATACTGTAAGCTTTGTTATGATTTAGGAACGGTGCAGGAATTTGACCTTCGAAGCAAGCCAGAGCTTCTTTGTAGATTGTTGTCATGGCAACGCCAGCAGCAGAGCTGTCTCTCATGACAAGCCTCTGTGTCGTCCCGGAATATAGTTAAGTAACTACAAATCATTCTTAGACTACATATCCCATATTGATTTATTTCCACTGCCGTCCGTGTGCCACGTACGTGCTACCCCATTTTGAGTAACACGGTATAAATACTCTCGCCCATCTTGGGGCGAGGGAGAGAGAACCATTTAGGCTGGGTCCCGAGGGATCTCGGGACCGGTCCGATCTAATTGTAAATAATAATTATTGCTGCATGTTCAATCTAATTTCTTGTCTCTCTCGATCAAACAAATGAAATGACTAAAACCACATCTGCTCTGGACATTACTTTCTTTCTGGTGGAACTTCATTTAATCTTGGCATTCATCTAAGGTAACATTTTGGTATTTAACAGGTTATACTCTTAAAGTATCATTATCCACAAATTACATTTCACTTGGAAAGTATTCTGTCTAAGCTCCGGTAGATATTGTAATTAGAGTACTTTCCAAATAAGTATTTAGACGGCTCCGGTATTAGCACCGGAGTCCTCCGGAGCCCAGCGCAGCTCGAGCTATCGAAGTCCTTATCAGTCCACAGTAATTATACAGTCCTTGTCAGTCTCTACATATATTTTACAGAAATATATCCATCAGTTACGCCGCGGACAAAGCCAACAGGCCCAGACAGGCCCAGACAGGCCCAGACACGAGCCAACTCGTGACGAATCATGACAATGAACACAATGTTTTGGGCCAATCAAATCATTAGAAAGAAGAAAAGAAAGTCAGGAGACAACACTATTTGTTTTGTTTTTCGTCTTATAAATTATTTGATCGGCCCAAAACATTGTGTTCATTGTCATGATTCGTCACGATCCTAGATTCTACTTCTACTTCTACTATATTCCTTTTTTTTCTCATTCAATTTTTTATTAGTTTTTTGAACAAAACATAGAGCAGTCATTATACAGTGTATAAAATTGAACTCAAAACATACACACACACACACACGCACACACACACACACACACACACACACACACACACACACACACACACAGAGAAACCCCTCCCTCCCCCTCCCCATCCTATTCACAGAACAATCAACCCACAACACCTCAATTACAATATCACCGGGTCAGTAAGTCTTTCAGGTCTAATATTAGGTCTGTCCACATTTAAATTGTGCCCTCTTGGGCCTGATTAATCCTTGCCGATGACAGTTCCAGGTAAGCAATGTCCAGATACCACACTATATTCTAATATTTTTTTCTGGATCAAATTTTCGTCACTTTCAAACAAATTACACTTTTATTTATATGTTTCAATGCCAAAAAAACAATTGTATTGTTAATTGCAATTATTGGTTTGACAAATTATTAATCAACAATTAATCGTCAACCCTACACTGAATGCATTTAGCTAAGCTATCTTTACTACATCATTAAATAACTTCTTACCTTATCGAATAATACGGAAAAGATTATTATTATTGCAGTATAGGTAAATGTCACTCAGGTGTGGTAATGGAGAGCCGATGGTCTTGACCACTCGCTGTAGGTCCTTCCTCTCCACATGGGTGCAGCTTGGGCACCAGGTGTAGTCACTCTCAATGGCAGAGCGATAGCAGTTGACGAGCCGGTTCTGTGGGAGTTTCCTGGACTTCCCATTTTTTCACCCCTGTGCCAATCATTGTGCACTAGATCTTAATCTAGTCGGCAGTTTAGTTGGCACACGTTACAGTTCCAGTATCCACAAGGTTGGGATCACGTGGGCCCGTCTTCATCAAATACAATTACACACACCAATTACAAGGAGATGTTTTTTCAACTGGACTTTCCAAGCCCCACTATTGTTTCCCCTGTCACGGTGATGATCATGATCGCCACTATTGCATGATGTCATAGCCTGCATCTACTGGGATACATCATTAGGTCATGTATGTTTAGAGAAGTCAAGGCGTGCACACTTCAATGGGCCTGTAGTCGGGGTGGATATATTCATCAAATGTTAAATGAAACATTTGTAAATTAACTGAGGTCCTCGACTCCTCACCCCAGGCCCAGACACCTTCGGATTCAGCATTATTTTGTTCTCATGCGCACTGTGACATTAGTTGTGTGTGTGTGTGGCTTTAATATGAATGGGATTTACTGGTGTTTAGAGCTGCATTGTGCCATCATGCCCACGGTTGGTAGCAGTTGACTTCAAAACAGAGCGCACTTTAAGAGGGAAAGAGAGCTTTGTTAAACCCCACTTTATAAAAGTCCCCTAAGCTTTACTTTGTTTTTAATGACTTTTCTCTGAAAAACGTAGATATAATTAGTTAATTAGTTACTGTAGTGTCTCCAAGGCTCATGGAGTGCACTACAATGTTAATTTGTATAAATACGTCATATAATATGACATCATGCTATGATTAACCACGGATAACCGCAAACACACCCAAGTGTACATAAATGTGCCTTAAAGCCCATCCCTATTCCCTACCCTCCATGGAAGCTATAGTTTGTAGTAGTACATGACTGTGATGTTATTATGGTGTTTGGTTGTCTGAGCTTGTTATCTGTGGACTGTTATTGTTTGCATCATGGTGCGCAGACCGAGCAGAGATTAAGAGTAGTTTAGCATATAGAGCCAGCAGGCTGTCGGAATCCTTAAATTACTGGTCAAATAGTGCTCCAGTCCAACCCTGATAATGCATTTGATCTTCTATTTGATCTTCATCAGGTCATATTGACCTGATGAAGATCAAATAGATCTAAACGTCGTCAGATAATTTTCAATAAAGAATGTCTTTCTTGTACCTGTGGTGTGCGGGCTCCATCCACTATCTACTAAAGTTTCTTTAGCCCAGCACCCAGTCTGTCTCTCCCCCCCCCCCCCCCCCCCCCAGAAGCAAAGCTTTTCAAAAATAGCAGATCTACAAGCTCAGATCTGCTATTTAGCAATAGCTAAAGCATAACATAATGCTTAAAAACACCCAAAGGGTTCTCGTCCTGAATGGCCAATAACGGTTTGGGGGCGATATATCTCTCTAAAACAGGGGTGTCTAAACTTTTTTCAAAGGGGGCAATATTAGAAAATATTAAAACACCCAAGGGCCAACCTTACTATATCTCCTGACATAATGTAGTGACATACTAGTCTATAACAAAGTCACATAATGTAGCGTCGGACTAGACAAAGTCACATACATGTGCATTGCATTTAAGCGATTCTATTGAACTCATCATATCATCATCAATAGACAATATTTCATATCAATGGTCTTTTGTCGAGTGTGTGCTTTGAACAAAAAGTGTCTCTCAGCCTTTTTTCAGCCATATGTCACATTGCCAAATGTAACCAGAGGAGCAACGTAAAAATAATACAAGGAAGAAGGAACAAATTGACACTGAAAACACAAAAACACAAAAAAAAAGTAAAAATGTAATATGGCCCGGCTGCGGGCCGTATTACATTTATCCCAGGGCCGCATTTGGCCCGCGCGCCACACTTTGGACACCCTGCTCTAAAACATATACACTGTGTGGGTTTTAAACATAAACGGCACTTTTCTTCACTCTCCCCCCAGCTGTGAAGTGTTCCGGTAAGTCTTCCGACCAGGAAGACGAAGAGCGGCCGCCGAGGACACAAAGAACGGGACATTCTGAGCCGCGGGCGCCGTCGCCGTCTCCGTCGCCCCCCTCGTCTCCGCTGGACCCGCGGGCCGTGCTGGCGGTGGACCCGCGCGCCGACCTCCTACCTCAGCTGCTGGACTTTGACGAGGCGCACCGGCAGAAGGTGTTCGACGGCAAGGTGTTCTGCTGTGGCATCTGCTTCGTGGAGAAGCTGGGCTCGGGCTGCCTGTGCTTCAACCAGTGCCAGCACGTCTACTGCAAGGCCTGCATGACGGAATACTTCCAGATCCAGATACGCGACGGCAACGTACAGTGCCTTAATTGCCCCGAGCCAAAATGTACCTCCGTCGCCACGCCGCTGCAGGTGAGCGAGGCGTGCGTGTGTGTGTGTGCGTGCGTGCATGTGGGTATGAGAAAGATGCTGGGCTCCATCTTTTTTTTTTAATAGTAAAACATGGCAAATTAGTTTAGGGATAAGGGTTAAAGGGGTGGTGCAAGATATAGCCCTCCGTCTAGTTGCCTTGTGCACTGGCAGAAACCATCGTTAACCCATTTTGGGACGGGAACTCCTTTTGGTGTTAGCATTACGTTATGCTTTAGCTATTGAAAAACAGCAGACCTACAAGCTCACAGCGCGCCACCGAGTGGCGCGCTACGAGCTCGTAGGTCTGCTATTTTTGAAAAGTCGAAGAACGACTGACATAGAAAACATAGCTTTCTCAGAAAACTGTCAGGATGTTAGAAGACATTTTTTTTTAATCAAAATGGGACAATTGTGCCTGTAGATTCCTGATGATGGAGTCGTTAAGAGGAAGCAATCTGATTGGTTGAAACGGTTTCTAGCCGTTGATCAAACCAGCACTGTTCACCACCTAATCAAAACAAAGCCGCTCTGTTTTTTTACTTCAGTGACGCTTGCGGAACTCGACTTCGTCTCGTTCCCCTACCAGCATCACTGTCGTGGCAATAATCACGTTAAACAACACCCTCTCGTGTAATATTGCTTAAGTCATGGGTTTTCAACAGGTGGTCCGTGGACCACCGGTGGTCCGTGAAGGTGTTGCATGTGGTCCCTGACTATGCATTTAGTAATGTAGGAAAGTGAAGATTCATATTGGAATTTATTGTATTGGGTTAGGGTTAGAGAAAGTTGAGAAACAATGCAGTAAATGATCTGGTGACAAAGTATGACGCATCGATGTTGTCAGTTACTGGGAAGTCGGATGTCAAGAACTTCCACAGAAAAGTGAGATAGAATCTCAAGGGAAACCGTACCGGTTTGCCTGGTTGAGTCACCATTACAAGGAACTGTGCCCATAATCAATCGCAAGTGTCTGCTTACTCATAGAATAAGTTACAATGAACAGCAACATGAGTTTAATATGGAAGGTTCATTTATTTCCCCCACACCATGACCATATCCCCCCTCCCAACACAACAATGGTCCCCAGGTTGATTCTCAGTCAGGGTGGTGGTCCCTGGTTCATACTCAGTTGAAAACCCCTGGCTTAACCCATTCTGACCTGAGATCAGATTCATACAAGGTTTCCACTGGACACACACTGGTCTGATGAACCCATTCTGACCTGAGATCAGATTCTAAAAATGTCAGTCGTTCTTCGTTTAAAAAGAAAATAGCAGACCTACAAGCTCATAGCGCGCCACTCGGTGGCGCGCTATGAGCTTGTAGATCTGCTATTTTTCAATAGCTAAAGCACGACATGATGCTAACACCAAAATGGGTTCCCGTTCAGAATGGGTTACAGTATGTGAATCTCGCTCTGGGTGTTTTCCGTCTCCATCCAATCCGTCTTCTCTTCTCTCTCTCTCTCTCTCTCTCAGGTCAAGCAGCTGGTGGACGAGGAGCTGTTTGCCCGATACGACCGCCTGCTGCTGCAGTCCACCCTGGACCTGATGGCAGACGTGGTGTACTGCCCCCGGCAGACCTGTGCCACCGCCGTCATGGTGGAGCCGGACACCACCATGGGCATCTGTCCCGCCTGTCGCTATGCCTTCTGCACCCTCTGCAAGCTGGCCTACCACGGCCTGTCCCACTGCAAAATCACTGCAGGTGTTTATAACCCATTCTGACCTGAGATCAGATTCTAAAAATGTCTTCTATAGATCCTGACAGTTTTCCATTCTGACCTGAGATCAGATTCTAAAAATGTCTTCTATGTCAGTCGCTCTTCGATTTTTTCAAAAATAGCAGACCTACAAGCTCGTAGATCTGCTATTTTTCAATAGCTAAATTATAACAATGTTTAAAACACCGAAAGGGGTTCCCGCCCCAAAATGGGTTAAAACGGGAAAGCACCAGTTTTGAAAAGTCTTGAAACTTCTGGGGGTCCCTGGCATGAAACATTTTTTGGGAGGGGGTCCGTGGCCAAATGCATATCATTTTGGCGGGGTCCTTGGTGCGAAAAGGTTTGAGAACTACCGTTATAGTAGGCATTTGTAGAATCGGCCTCGGGTGGTTAAAGTCCAAGACTAAAGAATTTGTCTTTTTGGCTTAAATGAATCCTATTCCCGTGGGTAAGTTACAAGGAGAAACGTTTTTTTTTGCCTTTGGTATAGCCTAGTTTTAAACGGAACAAAGTTGGATATCCAAAGTGAACATGTTTTGAAGAAAGACGACCGCTGCTTCCATTAAAAAGCCAGTGTTGTCTGTTCTGTATACAGATGATTTGCGTGGCCTGAGGGATGAGTATCTTTCCGCCAGCACATCCGGGAAGAAGTTCATGGAGCAGCGCTACGGGAAGAGGGTGATCCAGAAGGCAGTGGAAGAGTCCTTCAGCAGAGACTGGCTCAATGAGAACTGTAAAGGCTGCCCACGCTGTGGGACAAATATACAGGTGTGTGTATCGTACACACCATGGGGTTGGGACCATTTCATTTAAAATGATGGATACATTGGGCAGAGGCAGAGATGTGGAAAGAAAGTTTCATAGATGTTTTTGGAGAACCACTAATCTGCCACATTGACGCCTAGTTTTGAAGTCGATCGGTTGGAAGGTTCTCGAGATAATGTGAAGGACATATAGACAGACAGACAGTGCATTTATGATAGATGGTTGTTGGTAATGTATTGAGAGACCCCCCCCCCCCCACACGTATGTCATGGGAGCTCAGCTCTCCCACATAACTTGAACCCTGGTTTCTGCCCTCGTCTCATTCTGTCTTCACCTTCTGCCCTATAGAAATCAGACGGCTGCAACAAGATGACATGCACGTCCTGCAGGCAGTACTTCTGCTGGTTGTGCCTGGGACAGCTCAGCAAAGTCAACCCTTACAGTCACTTCAACAACCCCAACTCTCCCTGCTATAACCAGTACGTAAACCCCACTCACCCTGCTTACCACCAGACTTTAAACCTTTATTTGTATACCCTCAACTAAATACTGATGAAAAATCTGCATACTTCACCTTAGCCATTAAGTCTTTGCTCACTCGATGGCCATATATTCTCTAATTCCTTATTAATCCAGAGACATATTTGGATGTCACTCCCACAAAATCGTCACACACAAGCAAAACGATAATTTCCCCAGTGCCTGAATGTGTCTGTGTTGTCTTTGTTCCAGACTGTTCCAAGGTGTGGATCTTGATGACGAGGATGCCTTCTGGAGCGATGAAGAGGACTGATACATGTGCAATAAATACCTCCCTGCTCTGTGCGCCATTTGAATGCACTTTAATCTCCCCCCCACCACCACCACGTCACACACATTGACCACGCTTTAATGTATGTACGTCTGCACACGCTTTCAGTGCCACGGCTACAGTACCATCTTTTGACACTGACGGAATAGATTAGAGATGGTCACTTATACAGTGTTAGTAGGAAGCGAGTTCAGCAATTTATGAGTTTTTGTCTCTAAAAAAATGTATCAACTGGAGGCAGCATTGCAGTCCATTCAAAATGTAGTCAATTTCCCATTCAAAATACAAAAAGTACAGTCAATTTCGCAGAAGGTACCACATCACAAGACCTCAATTTAATCAAGTCAACTCAAGTTAATTTTCAATAATGAGTGAGTAATAATGAGAAGGGTTGTTAAGAAATTGGCTCAGATTCAATCTTTTAGATTAGTTTAGTTTTATCTGTCCAAATTTAAATTTGGAGTTCACTCTTCACAGTTTGCTACATAAAGTGCTTTTGTAATCCTGATTGAGAATGCATTCAATGCAAATTTACCTTTTTGATTGATTAATTTGTTAAAAGCAAATTGGGTGAAGGGAAACCCCATGCTTGAATTTCACACTGATGCATAGTGTTCTACATCTCTTCAATTTATTCTGTTTTATCAGGAATAAACATTTGACTCCTGTAAAATATGTGTATATATTTTCACATTATGTGTTGGCGTATTTATAATAAACTCTAGATTGAGATGGTCCTAATAAAGCTGCAATCCACAAATTTCATGGAATTTGAACCTGGCCGGTTCTCATGTGAGACCAAACATGTACTGCTCTCCAAGAAGGCATCCCCACTTGGTCAAGAGAGGCAGTACTACTAGTAAACCAGTAGGTGTCCTACCTGACACCAAGGTCTACAGTCAGGAAGACCTCCAACCACTGCAGATAGTGTGACAGGCCCGGAAGAGAATTTCCCATTAATTTTCCCCATAGTCATTTCAAAAAGTATTTATTTAAAGACATTAAAGACAAATCATGACAATAAACACAATGTTTTGGGCCAATCAAATAATTAGACAGGAGAAAAGAAAGTGGGGACTGCGACGCTCTATTGGCTAGTTATATTGTCATCTAATCTATCATATTCAATCGTTCTCTTAACATAAGTTACGGATTGCAGCTTTAAATCAGTATGGAATGGCTAACTACTAATCCTGAAGGCCGATTTGTATCTTTATGGAAGAAGACATGTCAAACAACTGTACTCTGGCAGTTTAACGTAGCATTGCTTCTTGGCAATGGATGCATACCATGCCAAAAAAAGCTTGTTGCATATTATGTAGGTCAATGTAGCACGGCCAAGGAACATTACAGTTTAGTTTACATTAATTTCCACCAGATAACATACATACCTGTAGATGGCAATTATTTTACTTAATTGTTTTCAGAGCTACAGTACGTATGTTATTCTGCAATGAATGTGTATCCTAGGAAATGTGTTCAGTACAAAAACACTAGGAAATGGTATTTCTCCTCTTAATGCATTTCTATAACTTCAAAATCAAGATGTATTTTTACAAACCAAACTGCTTATAAAGTGATGCGAACACAATGCATTGTGTGAGCTTTGTAGGTGGGCTTTATTTGGACCTGTGACACTGTTGTACAGTGGAGATAAAAGGCATTTAGTTCATTTTCACTGGGAAATCTTACTACTAAGTCAAACTAAAGTGAGGAGATCAACACTATTAGGTATAGTATAGGTAAGGTATTAGGAAGTTTGAAGGTAAGGGCTTTATTAACCTGTAGCAAATTATAGAAACATTTAACAAGGAGTTCAATACGTTTAATTGAGCTCCTTTTTATTTGAATTAACATAGCAGGAAAATCAGATTCTTATATCTTCTACACAGTATGTATTTTGGTGAACATATCATAGAGCAGTGAGCACATGTGTTTTGTTGTAGGTTAGAATAGGTCCTTTGCTGAGTTAGTGCAAGAAGTGAAACTGTTGGCAAACGGTGATTGGCAACAGCTTGGGATGGCAATTCACTACTGCACACATTTATATCCCTCCTTATTTATAAACTACAATTTGGCTGCATTCATTTGTTTTTCTATTGCCAAATAATGATTGAAGGCCATAGAAATATAAACATTGCTGTTTTATTTGAAATGTTTTCAAGTGCACAATCTTAATGTTTTTCTTCATTTTTTGAAATGATAAAAATGAAATCATTTATGGAAAGTGTGCGTCTCTTATGTTTTGTTTATGGGGGGGGAAACTGCCTAATGTACAGTATATCTCTCCTTAGACAATGTAAATTCTGAATGGTTAGTAGGTTCTGTAATTAAACGACCACTTCACCACTTTTAAACCTATCTTCATTATGCTGTAATTGGCCTTCACTGATGTTCATGATAAAATAGCACCATTTTGTTCTACTCTGTGTCTCATAGGATGGCTGTGGGCAGTTCAGAAACCCGTCCACCAGTGACATCAATGGGTGAATCCAAGCTAATAGAAACTGCAGGCTTTCTATTCCTGAAAAGTTGCAATGCGAAAATTGAAGACGTCATTCTCACGATAATACAAATCTACCGGTAAATATATTTAAAGAAAAATCCTATTCAAAAAGAATCTGCCCAACAATGATGTCACTGGTGGACAGGTTTCTGAACTGCCCACAGCTATGAGACACAGACCGAGTAGACAAAAATTGTGCCATTTTTATCATGAATATTAGTGAGGACCAATAGGTTGATAGGTTTTTAACAATATTTATCTGTAGAACCGAGTCAAACTAAATTGAATGTCTCAACTCCTACAATTCCAATTCCAAGTGCTTTCAAGGTGGGGGTCCATACTTGATTGGTCAGCGAATGAGCTGATGAATAAGTAGATTGGCAGGGAGGGACCAAGACACACATGGGAGGAGTAAATCAACAAGCACAAGTGCAAACACTCTTGAGAGAACCAGAAAATCAGAAATCCTCACAGTGACAGCAAGTAGGCTTATATTTAATAATGGGTGTTGCACCAAGTATTCTGAATCTTATAACAGGTATGTGTACAATGGGTAAATAATTTACACCTATTTGAATCAGATCATCGGGATGTCAAACAAATTAATCAATTAATGAATTGAATGACTAGGTGTTGATTTCCACTGCATGGGAGAAACACATTTGGTGTGTTTATCTGATTCGATAAAGGCTGTGAGTGAGTCTGGGTAAAGATCACCATAGATAGATCGACATACTCATAGAACAGGATGTTTCCATCCAAGTCTGCTATTTGCATAGAACCAAATTACACATGGCAACAGCGCGCTCACTCGCTTCAATGTTTAGCTCGCTGTGGATTGTGGGAGTTGACACTGTTGGTTGCCCAGGCTTGTTACCGGGGATTGACAGACGAGCACCAGTGTTCCGTCAGGATAGGATGCATCTTTGAAACACGCTCGTCATGTTCCTCAGTGTAAGCATTTCACTTCCGGTCGGTGGACTTCACAATAAGCGTTCAGTTGATTAATAATGTTGCAGATAATATTATAATATATTATACAACGACAAAGCATGGTGCTTGGCCAATGTTTCTCGTAAACGCTTTGTTAATTCAAAGTCCTCACCCAAGCAGAAGCAGTGGACTTGGAGGGGACTCGGTGTGAAGGAGGCATTGAGGCCCTTAGCCAGGCGAGCGTCCACACCATGGGGAAGGGCCAGTGCCACCTGCTGCAATGGCGTTCCTGGGTCACATGCCCAGCAGAGAAGGGTCGCCACTGCACTGACCCAGTCACTGTAGTGTAAATCAGTGGTTCGCAAAGTGGGGTCCGACCGTCCGGGGACCCCCAGGGGTCCTTGAGGGATAAGGGTCGCCACCAGGGCTGGACTGAGACGAAAATTCGGCATGGACATTTTCGTCGAATTTGGCCCAGACTGGCCCACCACAACCAGCGAGCAGATACTTATACTGACTTTTCATGTCGAGGCCCATACAAATACTTCAAATAGAAGCCCTTAACATCACCACATTTACAGTAGCCTACAACATATTAACATAAATGATACACAAAATGAACCAACGGACAACTAATTTAACATTTGGCCCAGACTGGCCCACCACTGACTGACTGACTGCACTGACCCAGTCACTGTAGTGTAAATCAGTGGTTCCCAAAGTGGGATCCGACTGTCCAGGGGGTCCCCAGCTAAATTATAACTTGGAACCAACTGGACCCTTATGGGTCTGTAACTCTGCAACTCTGAGAGTCTACAAATGGAACCATTTGGTTCCATTTTGTACACTCTCAGAGTTACAGTAAATTAACATTGATTATATAATTCCATTAAATGGGGGGTTCTTGAAATGAAACGGGTTGACATGAAGAAGTTTGGGAACCACTGGTGTAAATGACGGTCTGGGGGAACTGCAGTTTTTGGGACGCCTAACCCATCAACATAACATACAGTCACAGTCGACACAATAATAAACAAATACACATTCGTGATGTTTTTTCCAGGACAATTTAGAAATAAACCAGTGTTACTTACAGAGCATTCCACATTTTGCATTTTGGTGCAGCGTTTGTCTACAACGTGTACGTAAGTCTATTTACGTGTTCATCTACTCGAACGTCTACTCCACTGGGATTAGACGAATATTACTTTTCACCATTGTCTTTTAACAAGCATTTTTTTGTTTTGTTTTTGCAAATAATAAAAGTATTATGCACCACATGTGCAGATGATTGTTCTTACAATGTAACCATTTAAACATTTACAATGCATGATTGGTAATAGAAAAAAAATGTTTGTGTGTTTATGATCTTTATTGGATCTGTAAAAGGACGATCATACTCTACTGACTCAACTCATACCCAGTAGGCCGATGCTCTTATTTTGAAGTCCGCCGACCGGACGTCGCAAACTCATGTAGGTGCTACTTTACGAGCGTGTTGTTAGGATAATTTAACCTGACGGAACACTGATCAGAAGACCGTGTAGACATACTGCCGTGCCGTACATACATTCCCGTAAGTAATTCACAGGGTCGGGTGGTTAAACGTCGTGTCGGGGGGGATTTGCGCACCGTTGCGCCAGGTCCACTCTCCCGTGTAAATGTTGTCATTTCGGGATTTCCTTGCATGCTGGGCCGAGGTGGAGTGTTGAGGGAACGAGTGTCGGGGCAGCTGGCTGCCACTGACATTTCGTGTTATTAATTTTTGCCCCTTTCCCCCCGGATATTTCCCCTCCCCAAAATATTCACTGTGTTATGGGCTGATGTAGCCCACTTGGTTTAATTGGGAGCGTTCGACAGTTTCACTTGGAACGGAATGGAATTAATGGTGCAATCCCATAATATTGTAAATATGTGTACACGTGATCTGGTGTGGACTCTTGACACGCGGAAATCGCTCGCTTGCCAGCGTCAGTTTATTCTGCGCGATGTTCTCGGCCAAAAATAACTGATCTACAAGCTATCCTATTGACCTATGGTGGTTGTTGTCTTGCCCCCACCTACTGTACTGCTATCTGTACACCTGTCCAGATGTTGCGACTGACAATAAGGTTTAGAAAATGAGCCCGGTCTAGGCTAAACGATTATAATTTATTAAACAAATATTGCTTTTGCCTTATTCTTCAAGGCCTTCTTTGGTTCACTAATTTATGGTCTAGAAAGATTTAAATTATTTTAAAGGACCACTTTTCAACCAAAAAGTGTAATGGTTTTCTTGTCATTATGATGAATGATGATAAAGCAGTTCGGCAATCAAATAAAATAAGTCACAATAACGTATATATGCTAAAATATAAAAAGTGCAGTGAGAGATAAAAATGGCAAGAGAATCAAACGCTACAATCTAAAAATTGAGGCAAGACGTGATTTTAAAAGAAGACCCTGATTTGGCAGGCCTGTGTGTTGCACGTTGTCCACGTTGTGCTCCTGGGTGTCCCAGCAGACCCTGCCGCTGTCGGTGCCGTCAGCACAATGTCCAGCCGAGGAGGAAAGAAGAAGTCAACTAAGACCTCCAGGTCCACCAAGGCGGGGGTCATCTTCCCTGTGGGACGGATGCTCCGTTACATCAAGAGGGGCCTGCCCAAGTATCGCATCGGAGTGGGGGCACCTGTCTACATGGCCGCCGTCCTTGAATACCTCACCGGTGAGCTATATATATATATTTATTTTTTTCTTGTAGGAAAACGGGGAGCTTGGTTTTGTTACCTCAGCAAGGCAGATAAACGCGCAGTCCGAATTGGCAAGTCGTGGGTTGACGGAATCGTTTATATCGTTAAGCAAACGACTTTAAACGAGTGCTCCCCCCGTCTCACTTGCGAATCTCAGCCAATTATTGCCACCGGTGAGGGGTCTGGGCTGTGATCGGATTTAACCTCGCGTCACCAGGCTTCCCACCTCAGAGGAAAAGCCTGGGTCTGTGTTGCTAAATTGCAGTGTGATCCGGTCGGGAGGATCAGGGATCTCCATATATGGGCCTTCACATATATGGGCTTAATATTGATGACATCAGAGATCTCCATCCCTGATGATGTCACGTGATCATGATGTCATGAGGCAAGACCATATATGGTCATGCCAAACGACTGACTCACTGGAAATGCACAATTTCATAGTAAATGCGACCTGCGGTCACAGCAAAACGATGACTACAACATGACGTCATATGTAACAATATCATCCGCTCCCGACAGGATCATAAACCCGAAAAGGAATGCTGCCCAGGCTAGATCGGATTAAGTACCGAAGTCCTGGCGTCAGCCGTTCATCCCCTGGGTCACGGAAGTGATTTTTCTGTGGTGAATGACATTGGGTTATCTTAGAATTGTCTCGCATAATGGCTCGTACACACTGCCCGATATTTGCTCCGATTATGCTATGAGAGAGAGAGACTACCGTCGGTAAATCCCTGTGTAGTACATAATGGTAGCCTATATTAGCCCAATATTGCCGTTACGCATTTCACTTGAATAATGTTGATAAAACCGCATCGGAATCAACAGTGCAGAGCAAACTTTGGACTGTGTGTGTGCGTGTGCGTGCGTGCACGGAGAGACAGAGTTTTTTAATGAAACTCAAGATTAGAACGTCCTGTCTCGCTATAGCGCTATCGCAAACATAGCAGTGTGACTCCTGCAGTGTGAAATGCACAACGATCTGATGACTCGCCGACAACTTTAAAACTCCTACAGTGTGTAGGGGCCATAAGAATTGACAAAAAATAATTGACAAAAATAAACGAACTGTCCCGGCAATATTGTCAGGGAGGTGGCTCTGTATCGTTTACTCCTACGTACAGTATGTCATATTTGATAGTCTGTTTCTGGTGGAAATTTTACTAATTCAGCGGCAGTAACATTAGCACTTTCTCACCTTTTAGTTGATGCTTCATTTCCACATGAGTCAAACCGCCATGCTAATTTTGTTTATTTTTGGAATACAGTTCTTATTTGACGCAATATTAAACAAGTCTATAGGAATTCTGAATGGGGGGGGGGAACGTGACCAGGCTAGTATGCATAAATCATGTCAGCTCCGGTGCTCTGTTGAATTTCATTTTCAGAATGAGATTTCCACTTTTTCACACTCTGTGGCGTCTGTGTTGTTGTTGTTTGCTATAGCTGAGATCCTGGAGTTGGCGGGTAACGCAGCGAGGGACAACAAGAAGGGTCGCGTCACCCCCCGACACATCCTGCTGGCAATCGCCAACGACGAGGAGCTCAATCAGGTTCATTGTTTCTCAGAGATCTCCAAACAAAAGGGGAGAAAAATAAACCTTTGCTAGACTGTACCTTATATCACAATAGTCGTCAACGGCTGACTGCCAGTAACTTTTGTACTTAACAAGTGTGTGCATACGTGCTTGCAGTGCTCCAATTACTGGGAATACTATGGTATGTTTGATCAATATCTGTGCTTTACATAAATGTATTAAAAATGCAGTACTTCCTTCCTGCATCTGCAAGTTGTAAATAAACCAGACAAAGGCATTTAGAGTACGTGCTGCAGTAAATCAAAATATTGTCTGAACATCCAGACGTCTTAATTATGTATTGATTCGTCCGATTAAGAGCCTGAGTCTAAATAAGATGCTGTTGTTTACATGACATGTTGTTAATAATAATAATAAGATCAGTGTAAGATTGGAGTGTTGGTGTGCATTTATGCTCACTATTGTACTGTACCAGTCCATCTGTGTACACATCCTTGCTATTTCTTTGACCCAGGACACAAGGATTTTTAAAGCAATTTTCTCTCCCTCCTAAGCACTGTCATTTGTATTCTGTATAATATATCACTGTTGAGTGAAGTTTTCTTTGTCGTTCTATAATTGCAGAGCAATAGGGTGCAACAGTTAATCAAACAAACCCATTTAATAGAAATAATGACCATTATGTCCACGTTCTTTGGTAGTATTGACTAGCTGAACAGAAACAACCATGGAGGCAATCGGAGGATGGAATTGCACCTGCTCCACCTGCTTACTGTATATGACTTTCATATGAGACAGTTACAGAAAATATACTCAATACCATGCCATGCTACTCTATACTAGGCCCGCTAGCCTTTCCCCTTCCCAAATCTCTTTACTGAAAATAGACGATTTATACAAGCGCCACACGGTCACGTGTTGTGAGCTTCTAGATCTGCAATGTGCAGACTTTCCTCCCCAGAACAGGAACTCTAGGATGCATATGGTTACGCGTTTAATGGCTCAGAGTTAATAGAACGGCTCATGTCATGTGTCTCCATGGTGACCTGTGGGTAATCCACCACCACGGTATATCGGTGCACTCTAGTGCCACTGACTGACATGTGCCCTGTCCGTTTCTCTCAGTTGCTGAAGGGGGTGACCATTGCAGCGGGCGGCGTCCTGCCCAACATCCACCCTGAGCTACTGGCGAAGAAGAGGGGTGCCAAGGGCAAGCTGGAGACGCCCGTCTCACCGGCTCCCGAGAAGAAACCCAAGGCGGCCAAGAAGCCAGTGACAAAGAAGCTGAGTGGAAAGAAGACGGGAGGAAGGGCAAAGGTACACATGTAGTGACCGGAGATATTAGGCACTGCTTCTTTAAAGGTTTTCTTGTTCGTGAATGCCATTTCTGATGACAAAATATGGTCGTGCTCTAGCACCCTGCAGCATACATTTCTGAGTGCTCCTTCCCCCATTAGACAAACTCTGCAATGACGGCAGCGCTGCAAGAGGTGTCGCCAAAGAAGGACAGACTGAAATGAAGTCCCAGTATGACTTTAAGTGGGGGGAGGGGTAGAGTTATCTACCAATGTTGAAAAGTTGCATCTTAAACAATGATGTAATGTGGGAAGTTTTGTGATGTCTGAATACAACCGAGTTGATGTGTAGGCCTGTCATAATTATTACATAATCGCATGATGATCACAATTAATAATCATAAATCATCATTGCTATTTTTCAGAATTGCTAGAACCCATGTTTAAACATTTCAGATACATATGTTCCATTCAATGCGAAAGAAATACATTGTTATTGATTGATTGATACAATGTTATGACGGTGACAACCTCATGGATGTGTTGCTTTCAGAAGCAGGGCGAGGTGAGCAAAGCGGCGTCGGCCGACAGCACCACAGAGGGCACTCCAGGAGATGGCTTCACCGTGCTCTCCAGCAAGAGTCTCTTCCTGGGACAAAAGGTGTGTGTCCTTGTCCTCTTTCAATGTAGCACTTTCATTAGCCCTGGTCCAGGGCTTACAGCGAGTCTCTCTCTGACGCCCTGTGGAAGTCCCTTCCGCAGCCCTCTGGTGATATTCTCAACTCCCGTGCGCGGGTTTTCAAATCCCAGCAAATAAACAAAACGACGTAAATACTCACCGAAACAAAGCCTGCTAGACCTTGGTAAAAGTCTATTCTCGTAGCTGGGAAGCGTCTCAGGTCCCCAGTTTCTCTCTAAAATGCACTTTGTGCCATTTTAATAACGCAATGTACCCTGAATTTACCGGACAGAGTCATTTCTTCTACTATAGCATTTCCGGGTTTTGCCTGCGCCGATCTGGTTGGATTAATTTTATTTAATGATTTAAATAGTGCATTTTAGAGAAGCTGGGGACCTGAGACGCTTCCCAGCTACGAGAATAGACTTTTACCAAGGTCTTAGCAGGCTTTGTTTCGGTGAGTAGTTACGTCATTTTGTTTATTTGCTGCGATTTGAAAACCTGCGCACGGGAGTGAGAATATCACCAGAGGGCTGCGGAAGGGACTTCCACAAGGCGTCAGAGAGAGACTCGCTGTAAGCCCTGGACCAGGGCTACACTTTCATTAGCACTAGATGCTAGTAGACGGGTCTGCCAAAAATACCAAAAAAGGGCTTTAAAATGTTGACATAGTATTGCTTATAGCTAGCTACTTTAATGAATTGATTTCATTAAATCGATTTGTTCTTTAACTAACTTGAGGCAGGCATGAGGAACTTGGTAGTGGGATATGGACTTTCCTGTTATTTTCCATTATGGGAACACTTCATTGTGCATTATCACACTGTACATACTGTACCCAATATATATATATATATATATATATTTAAAAAAGAGAGATTAACCTTCCAAGGAAGGGACTGCACACTCCAGGGAACAAAGACGGACAACTTACTGCATCATCAACTTATTTATTAGCACGACACGTCTCGCAGTGAGCTTCGTCAGGCGCTATAGCACCTGACGTAGTTCCCTGGAGTGTGCAGTCCCTTCCTTGGAAAGTCTATGCCTGTGATTTTATTCAATCACTATAAGTATTGCAGTTTACTGTATTTAAACCAGGAACTACAGTACAGGGAGAAATTGGATGGAATATTTGTCTTTCTCTGGTCTTATTAGAAACAGTCAACAAGACTGTGAGTTTTAAATGTTGGGCTTGTAATTAATTGAATATAGCCTCATATAGATTTTTCATTAATTTCCATTTCCCTGAGATACGTAAACACCAGAGTGTAATCGTTTAACACACAGCACATCAAAAGGAGCTCTATTTATCCAGAAGAATCTTGGATCTTGGTCATGGCCAAGAGAAATAAAGATCACATAGCCCATGTATGAAAGGAACTGTACAAGTTCAGCTGGCTTGCAACACCAAAGAATGCTATGACTGGCAACGTGTGCAGTATATGCACCTCCTTGCTTTGCCGCGGCTGTTAAAACAATCGCGCTTTGTGCTTTTTCTTTTTTCTTGTGAGCTCACTTGCTGCTGCTTACTGTGTGTCACACACGCTAGCAGGCTAATTAATCCAGGCTGCTTCAATGGAACGAGGACAAAACTCTGATGGTAAATCAGGAGCTGATGTCACCCACAGCCATTCCACCTAGTAGTCTTGAGTAGTTTATTTATTTATTTTTACTGATTTTGCGTTTAACATTAACCCTGACGTCCCTGTTCAGGGTATGTCACATTTTAGTTCTAAGAAATAACCTAGGCTTATGTGCTTAATTTATACATGTCGTGTGCCGGTGTTGCGCAGTGAAAATAGCCACTCTTCAAGCTCACGACACATCACAGAGCAATGCACTGTGAGCTTGTAGATTGTCTTATTTTCTGTGTATGACGTTATTGACGTGTCGGGCTTAAGTGGTTAATGCATGGTGACACACACTACTATTTCTGGATTCCCCAGACAAGCTTGTAGCAATGATTGCCACCCGCTGCCCCCCCCCCCCCCCACCCCCCATCAATAAATAAAATACCCACATTTTTTGGAAGGATTGTCATACAAATGCATCACATGCTACTGGATTTGAAATCAGATTCATAGCCATTGTTCTGAAATGATTTCAACCTCCTACACTGTACCTTTCTAGATGGATATGCTGTGGATTGAAACGGCATATTTGGTATGCTCCATTGACCCATTATAGACAATTATTACAAGACTCAACATATTACACATTGTATGCATTTTAAACAGAACAGACTAAAGGGCAGCATTAGGTCAATTGTATTTTAAAAGGTGATTATTATACAATATGTAGATCATTTTGGATGCACTCCAATATTCTCCCTTGCCATATAAAGGGCACACAGAGGAATTCACTAGGTGGCTAATCAGAGGTTGCTGGAGTTGCTAAAAATCAATCCAAGATAATGAATCAGATGAACGCTAATTATCTCTCCCTATTAGCAAAATAAGCCAGCTATAAATATAGCTGTCTATCTTGACATTTTACAGTCTAGTAATTATAATGAGCTACACCAGTCCTTGCTTGGGTTTGCTCTTGCGCTGTATTATTCTGCCTCGATTCAAATGCACCTCATTATTCTGCTCTGCCGTTCCCACTGGGCAATTCTTAATCAAGTCTCAAATTCAACCTCTGCGGTAGCTCAATAAATGATTTGTTTCAACTTGAAGGGATAATGAATGATTCATGAATGTTGAAGCCTGCGATACTAACAGTCTTTAACACGTTCCCCTGGAAATTCTTCTGTCACTAAAGGGATACTTTGACAATTTGAGATTTAGTTGCCTCTTCATCTTCCCTCACATTCAGGGGGGGGGGGGTCAATATGGGTCCATGTTGTTTACTGTCTTGACTGTCTGGCTGGGTGAGTCACTGACTGGCCATGATTGAAACATTGCATGCATGCACGAGTGAGTTATCTGTTCCCTACTGGGGCCAGTCGTAATGGCATTTCCTAGGCCTCTGACATTTGTTGCCGTTTCCGAACGAACCGTTGAACGTTTGTTCTCATGTATGTTAGGCCTATTAAGGCTGTGGTATTCTCGTGTTGATTTTGCACTTTTGGACGCAGACAGTTCTGCTAGGACATGTTCGGTCCCTACTTGAAAATAAGCTTAACGAGGCGCTGCATGCACAGATTAAACACCAACAGGACATAATAGGTTAATGCAGTGTTCTGGCTTTTTTTCCCTGAGATATGACTGAAGACAAGCAGGCCTACAACTCTCACTCTGGCAAGTGTAGAAAAGGGCCAATGAGCATTCTGGTTCTCCTTGGGTGATTTCAGCTCAGTCCTCCGCACAGCTGTTACGGCTCGCCACAGGCTGACGAATCTCTAGGCCTGGACGAGCTGTATGCGATTTTAAATGGACTGGAGAACTGGCACTGAACTGCATGCAACTGTGTGTTATGGAAAACACATAGTTGGTGTCTCACAGTTTGTTTTATAATGCAATTTAAATGGGTCATGGGTGTCCTGGCCCGACTTGGAAGGTTTAATCATAATTCACCAACACGGCATAACCCCACTGGCATGATGTAACCAGGTCTAGTCCTTCCCATTGTTGTTTTTTTTTAATGGCTCGCTGTCACTGTTGGCGTTCATGTTTGGAAACAAGAGGCGTAGGTCGATGATCAGAATACATTGACAGGAATGTGTTTCTGTTGGTACAGAGACATATATTATCATGTCTCTGGGATGCCAGAGGATGCACTGCTGAGCCTACTGGAGACGTTGGGGGTTTGAATCGGCGGAACATTGGTGAAAATGGGAACTAGGAACCAATTTCAGAACGCCTGTGAAGTGTCTGCCCCAGCTGTCCATCACAGTGCTCAAAGTCTTCCATCTTTAGGAACGCACTCAAGCCTGGCTCAAGGGAGTAGGACGTCCCTGCCATGCAGAGTCCACTTTGGACTGGCAGTCCATAGAAAATGCTATACAAACACCGATAATACAATTTAGACACGCGTATCACGGAAACAAAATGCATTCAACATTCAGTCACTATGTGCATTCACAGGCAAGGTGAATATCGCTGGCCCCAAAGAGTCAAAGTATCCCTATCCTAAGATAATGGTGTGTGTGGCTGTGTGGGTGTGTGAATCTTTTCTAATGGCTTTGCCTCCTCCTCTCCTTCCCCTCCTTCTCCTTGACCTCTCCCTCCTCCTCGTATGGCATGCGTCCTCTTTCTCCTCCCTCCCTGGTCCTCCTCTTGCGCTGACCCCCCTACCCCCTTCCGCAGCTCAACCTCATCCACAGCGAGGTCAGTAACATGGCTGGCTTTGATGTGGAGGGGGTCGTCAACCCCACCAATGCTGAACTTGAACTTAAAGATGATCTAGGTGAGGCTCTCCCCCCAACACAGCCCTTCCTGTCTCCCTGCTGGCAAAATAAAATCCTTGAAAACAACTCCCGTGATGTCAAAACACTCAATTGGATGCAAAGCACCAATTAATCACTAAACGGGTGATTTAAGGAAAACATTGATTATGAATTAATTCTCCAATTCTTAAGTCTCTTAATCACAGTTAATGTTTCCCCGTGGGAAAAAAAATGTATTCGTTGGGATTCGTTCAAGGATTTTAATAAATGTCTTCAGAGCTGTTGCTTTGCTCATTTAGCCTGTTGTAGATGTTTTAACATACTTGCCAAGTTACCACATCCTCTAGTACTTGGAGGTAAAAATGTCAGCCTCATTGCATTATATATCAATTATATGCTTACATTGCAGTAATGTAAGGAGATGTTTGTGTTGAGACGTTGGAGCCTTGGAACAAGTCACCACTTCATTTAAATATGGGTGCTTGGCATGGCTTCAACAGAAAACCCTGCATGCAGATTTGTCGAGTGCAGCCTTGCTGTGTGTGCAGGCACAATTTGTATCCGAGACGCATCATTGATCTCTGCTTACCAATACATCAGGTGACATCTAAATGAACTGTACTGTCTAGAACGGTAGATAACAAACCTACAGTACACCTGCTTTGAAACCCAGTTGTCATATAAGACCACTTAAACGTTTTTTTTTAATTAGTTCCGCAATGCAGTTACTTTTCAAATTCAAATTGTTTCTGTCCAGTTCTAGCCCCCACATTGAATTTAGATGTCACAACACGTATCGGTAGATGAAGATCTCAGAAATGTCTGGCCACACGAGCAAGGTTTTTTTGGGCTATGTGATCCTATCCCTTGGAATAACCGTCGAACACAAGACCGTGTTCCTAGTCGCCTGTTTGAGTGTTGTGACGTCAACAGCCAACAATGAATGATCACATTTCTTTAATTCCTGTTTTTGTAACGCCCTTTCATTTACAGTGTATATATTTGATTGATTTGGTCATCTTCTTGCCCCCTTGTCACTCACTGTGTTTTGACCACCATGTCGTTGCCTGTTGTTGTTGTTGTTGTTGTTGTTCTTGTTGCTGTCGTCATCTGTAGTTGCAAGTTGTGCAAGCTGACATTTCCATCGTCGAGAGCGACGCTGTCGTTCACCCGACCAACTCCTCCCTCTATACAGGTGGTCAAGTAGGTAATGGAACCATCGCCAGCTCCGATACCACGGCTGCTTGTGCACTGCTCTCACTCCGTCTCTCTATCTCTCACCTATACTCTCCCCTTACCTGTCTCAGAATGTTCCCGGTAGCTTGCACTGCAGTCGGCGAACAAATGTTCACGCAGCATTTTATGTCTTAAGACACCTACAGTAGGCTCTACACACACGTTTGAGTCCATCAGAAAAAGTGGCCATTGGTCCTGACACTCTTCCCTTGCAGTCACACAGCAAAATTTATCGAAACATTTTTTTTTCTTTATAAACAAAGTGCTTGTAGCAGGTTCTGGTACAATCATGGTATTAAATATCCAGCTGTCGTATCTAGGGCAGGATTCGGCATCAGCAGAAATGGAACGAGACATTAGTTGTGCTACATGTGCACATTTACTACAGTACAAGCTAAATTAAGTCATGTCATGCACAGAGTTTCTGTTAACGTCACTGTCAAATTCAGTGAATCATGCCGTTTGTTCCTTTGTTCCTGTTGACTGCAGGGTGGGTTATTTGGGGTCTCGCTCTTTTGTTTTGCAATCTAATGCTTAATTTATACTATAGTCCGTCATACGATGGTGTCACGCGTCTAATATAGCAGATCTGCAAGCTCACAACATGTCGCAGTGCAAAGCGCCGTGATCTTGTAGCTCTGCAGTTTTTGGCAGGTGACACCGGCGATGAAGTATAAATCAGGCATAACCTTGAGTGACGTCTGCTGTCAGCTAATACTATATTCTTTCTCAAGACATCAAATTCCGCAGGGTTCATCAGAGGACATGTTGCATCTACTGTAGAAGTTTGTTCGAGTTAACGCAGCCAATTAAAGCACAAGCCGATTTTGTTTATCTGAATGAATTAGCTCTGTCACCCTGCTGTGGTGAAGAACAGGTCTTTACTAACGTTGCTCGTGTGTGTGTTCAGCGGTGTTGCCAGAACATTCAGATGTGGTTCGTGTGGATGCCGTCACTTCCCTTCCCTTTTGGGTTTCAGTCCCATAAATATCCAACTTTAAAGGAACATTTGATCAAGCCAGTCCTAAATCTACTATTTGTGTGATCCTGTGAAATCTGGGTACATTCCAGTTTGTTATATTCATGATCGACTTTTGAAGAGTTAGATTGCCGTCGTCTGAAAACATACTGTAATTAATACACATTGTAACGGGTGTGTTTCACTTGCAATGCGTACAAAACCAGTGTTAAGAACTTGACAGTTAAAATATTTGGAAGACTCCGATTTAGTTCACGTTCACACACATGTGGTGTCCTTCTGTGTACAGCTCTATTAATCAATTTGACATGGAGGGTGTCTTCAATGAATGACACACACGCATCAACAGCACGCTAATACTATAGAAACAACTCTGTGATCGCGGGGTGTGACTGTATGTGATTAGAGGCGATGCAAAAGTTGATGTTGAACTTTTGCTAGAAAGAACCTTGGGTTGTACTGTACAGCTCCAGGATCATGATATTAATCCCGATATGAATCCAAATGCTGTCCAGACTCCATCATGTTCGTCTGTTGCCGCCGTGCTCTGTGGTCCTGGAACCAGAAGTAGCCATTCTGTTTCCGTCCATTATAATTGCATGGTGAAAGACGTCTAAAAATCACACTTTTAGAACATGAATGTATGTGTGTGTGTGTGTGTGTGTGTGTGTATATATATATATATATCTTAGTACTGGTGTAATGACTATTCATACAGTAATACCTTTCATAGACGTTCTCTATTCCAGTATAGTGTAAGTGATAACACCAGTAGGTGAAGTCTAGGCAAAAACAAAATGTTTGCGTGAATGTATCGATCGACAGACTAACAATTTAGACTTGATCATGCCCAGGTGGTTGCTGTAATGATTCAAGGCTCTACCAAAGTTCACCACTGACACTAAGGATTGCAGAGTCGTCCAAATGTACTGTGCCCCCCTGCCATTCATTTCAATAGAAGTTTCTCGGAAGCACCCGGAAGACTGCCGGAAGTACCGTTATAACTCGATAGCTCGAAGCGAGCGGAAAAGAGCAGCCCGGAACCTCAAATCTGAGTTCGTGGGATGACGCACGTTGTGCACATGACGACGACGTCACTGAACGTCCGTCCACCTCCATGAATGTGCTGGAGTTCCACTTTTCGCCAGTAGGTATAGTGGCAGCTTCAACGTTGGATAGCCTTACTGGGGGCTTGGCGCGTGCGTGTGTGTGTGTGTGTGTGTGTGTGTGTGTGGCCTTCCTGCTTCTCCATTCCATGTGCATGGACATCGCTGCTCTCACCAGGCTGGTCTGTTTGCAGTATAATGGACGCACACTGAGCCCAGACCTCTCTCACGGCCCACAGGTGCTGCTCTGGAGAAGAAGGGAGGTAAGGAGTTTGTTGAAGCCGTCCTGGAGCTGAAGAAGAAGAATGGCCCTCTAGAGGTAGCTGGTGGTAAGTGCATGTAGCAGAATATCTTTTTTCCTCGATAAGTACATTGCTCAGCCAATCAAATCATCGCTATATGGGATGCTCAGCCAATCAAATCCTTGCTAGCTGGGCAAAAAGTAAACCACTTGAGTAAGACAGAGTTACACAAACTCTGTTCACTTCATGGGGCCAGTCCTCTTCTACATCTATTGGTTTGTCCCTATTTGAAGGCTTCAAATAAGGACAACCGGAAGTTTACGGAATGCATTGCAGTCCATGGGCTCGCGCGAGTACATGAACGGGCTGTTTTCTGCCCCCTCAATATTGCAACGTGTACACACAGAGTACACGGTTGCACTAGTTCAGTTGTGGGCAAGTTAGACGATGGGGGGCCACTATATTTCCACACTCACTCCATAGGGCCACATTGCATTATTGTCTGTCATAGCAAAAATAGCCGATCTACAAGCGCAAAACGCCTTGCAGTGCGCCGCGTTTTGAGCTTGTAGATCGGCTTTTTTCTATATTTGAATTGAAATCCTGAATTATTTTTTGGAATTTGAATCCTGAAGAGTATAATTTTTATTTAATTTCTTAATGCATTTAGTGGATACAAAACGACTCTTTACCAACAGTTAATTTAGTATTTCCCTCCCTCTCTGAAATCTGAAATGATCTTGTATACAGATTTATTTGATTGTATAGTAGTCGATCTCTATACTCTGTAAAATGAAGAAAGAATTACATGACATAGAGACGGTGACTGCTTAATTAAGTTAATTTAGGACCTTCTAGCAGTTAATTTCGTTTTATTAAACACATTTCTTCCATGTAGCCCATGTTTTGTAATGGCATCATCATGCTATTATGCCCGTGGATATACAGAGTGAACTTAACAATGATAAATTAATATGATAATACCTTTTATATAATCACCAACATGAATTATGTTATTTACAGTAGTGGGGCGAGATGGAAAAGGGGCGACCGTACCTTATCCATTTAGTTATACTTATGTTAATAACTTAAATACATTGGACATAAAAAAGACTAACATTAGTAATTAAAGCGGGTCATGTTTGGTATTGTAACGGCTGAAATCAATAATATATCAGTATTGTGATGTTATGTGAAGGTGGGGGCCGCATGTGGCCCCAGGCCGCCAGTGGCCCATGTATGCACTAGTTAGAGTGAGCGCCCTCCAGTGGTAATGTCACAGTATTCCATAAAACACACAGAACATCATTATGTTACATATCACAATAACTATGGATAAGCTGCACTCCTGCCAGTTTCTGTGGTGGACATGTAACTATCACACACACACACACACACACACACACACACACACACACTTACTTTCATCGTCCCTGTCGCTTTCAGCTATTCTTGACCTTCACTTATTCTTACTCACTTTCCCTCGTTATCCTTTTGTCTCACATACTTAAACACACATCACACCTTCATCTTTCCTTCTTCTGCGTCTCTCTCTCTCTCTCTCTCTCTCTCTCTCTCTCTCTCTCTCTCTCTCTCTCTCTCTCTCTCTCTCTCTCTCACACACATAATAATACACATGCATAGTCTGTTCATACGCTCTCACACACGACGTCCTAATCCGGGTTCTCCTTAACCCATTCTGAACGGGAACCCCTTTTGGTGTTAGCATCATGTTATGCTTTAGCTATTGAAAAATAGCAGATCTACAAGCTCATAGCTCGAGCTTGTAGGTCTGCTATTTTTGAAAAATCGAAGAACGACTGACATTTTTAGAATCTGATCTCGGGTCAGAATGGGTTAATCAGACCAGCGTGTGTCCAGTGGAAACCTCGTATGAATCGGATCTCGGGTCAGAATGAGTTAAGGAGATCATGAGTAGATTACCAGGTGACTGAACCCCGAGCCAGCAGAGAGACTGACAGGGATTTCTGGGGGATCTGGGTCGGTTTTCGGAGTCCGAAATTGTTCTGCCTGCTGCTGTAGCCCAACGGTACTGGGCCAGGCCCGCTTTGTTCTGCCTGCTGTCGTAGCCCAACGGTACTGGGCCAGGCCCGCTTTGTTCTGCCTGCTGTCGTAGCCCAACGGTACTGGGCCAGGCCCGCTTCGAAACAAATGTCGAATAAATTCCCCAAATACTTCAGGGAAGGGGGTGGGAAAAGAAGTTGACCACTACCCTCGCTCACAATGCCTGTTTTTAACCCATTTTGTGCGGGAACCCCATTTGTCGTTGTAAACATTATGTTATGATTTAGCTATTGAAAAATGGCAGATCTACAAGCTCAGTGGCGCGCTACGAGCTTGTAGGTCTGCTATTTTAGAAAAATCGTGAAAATGTGGCACACATCTTTGAATATATACTCTTTCAGAGCGAACGTTTTTAACTCAAATCTTTGCTTCTGGGAGGGGGTCCCTGAAACAACACATTTTCAGATGGGGGTCAGCGGCCAATTTCATATATTTTTGGGGGTCCTTGACATGAAATATTGAGAACCACCGATTTTTTTTTCAGAAAGAAATACATTTTTAAAAAGACATTTTTTAAATTTCGACGTCAGGTCAAAATGGGTTAAGGAAGAGAGGTCATGATTTTAAGTTACTGAGTTGTGGTTCACACTTTTAACCATTTGAAACCCAGGTAAGCATCTGCGGCTATAAAATAGCAGATATACAATTTGTATTGTATCTCTGCTATTTTGGAAAAAAAAATTAAGATCTTGGAACGTGCGAGAAGTACTGATTTAGAAGGCATTTGTAGAATCGGCCTTAGGTTTTAATGGATTAACACCGAGTTCAAATCTCCCAGAAAGCTACCTGTAAAATAAAAAGCTCAAAGGATGTAATAAGAAAGCTACCCGTAGATTAAAATAAAAAGGTCAATAAAGGATGTAATAAATTAAACTATTAAACTGTAAAAAATAAATATCAAAACTATTCTAAGCGGCATTAAAGAAGGATAATCGAGAGGCAAAAAATTGATAAGCCCTATCAAAAAGCATTAACATACTTTCCATAGCCTTGTGCCTAGGCTGGCCAAATGCCCCCCAGGTAATGAGGCGAGTTTTGGGAACAACCAAACAAGATGGTCGCTCTTAGTTGTAGGATCTCAAGCTGCTTATAAGAGAATAACATGTAAAATGTAATAACAAGGAGCCTGGCCTTGTAAGGCTTGAAAAGGCATCAGTAAAATCAGTTCTGAAACTCACAGTTGTACACTTCTTTTACATGACCTCGTGGGCAGTGTGTCCACTATATTAAAACCTAATTTATATTGATTGGTGAAGACAATCTCAAATATCGTCAAAAGGTAGTACTTGATTCATGCAACTGCATGCAAGCTTCTTGTTTTTACCGAAGCTAAATATCCCCAAATATTATGATACTGCACCACTTATCTCTCCGCTTCTGAGGTGACATCAAGTCCTCTTAAAATGAATTCCATCTACTTATAATCAATAGCTAGCTCAGGCAGTACGGAGTGCATAACTGAAGAACTACGGGTTAATATAGAGATAAACATACAAGCAGACAGATCTTTAAGTCATTTTATTTACAAAATACATCAATTTCACACACACGAGAGACGGGCAATCGGCAACGTTAAACAATTCAAAATGAAAAGGAGACGAGACAATGAGAAAACAAACATCTGTCTATAGGAATAACGACCCAGGGTGAAGACTCGAGTTAACACTAGGGGAAAAAAATCGTGTACAACATCCAGGCCTTTTGCCCCTGTCCAAAGGCTTGTGTTTGGAGGGGGGGGGGGAGGGGGGCGTCCATATAACATATAGTACCGTTGTAAATTATTCATATATTGGAGATTAACATTAAGAAGTGGTTCTAAAACTTAAACTGAATATAGGTTCATTCAAGGGTATATACAATACATCATACATGTTCCCCTAATGTTCCACACAAACACCACTCCATTCATGAGCTATTCTTTACTCGCGCTGGCGTTCCTTTGTTCACGTTCTATATTTGCACACCAACCCTTTTTTTTACACACGTTTCCTCTTCTGTCAAGTTCAACTTTACAGGCAATCATGAAAATGCAATCATCATCATCAATCCACTTTCCTCACAAGAGGATCACACAGACATGTCTAACTGGCACTCGACTCTCATGCCTTTTAGGTCTCTCTGTGCCATCTGGAAATCAGCTTGTCCCCCGACGTCTTTGACTCTGTAATTCGGTCCGATCCTGTCACACGCTAGCGGTGTGGCCTAATGAAGTATGACTACAGTGCTTTCTCACTTCACAGCGTCGAGGGCTTTGGCTGAGTTACAGTGTCTTATAGCCCGGCTGTTTGAAGGCAGACAAACCTAGATGTTTGAACCGGCACAGAGCTTCACTGTTTCTCGATTACATCCAGGCTCCGAGATCACGATGAGTCTCTTCTCTTCTCTTCTCTTCTCTTCTCTTCTCTTCTCTTCTCTTCTCTTCTCTTCTCACATACCGTAGTCATACTTTTAACATTTCTGCCTGTCCTCCGCCTTTTTTACAGTATCTTTCTTCTCCTTTAATCTCAATTCTTCTCTCCTTACACTCCTCTCCTCGTGGCTTCACTCCAACTCGTCTGCAGAAGTGATTTCCCCAGCCCACCTCTGTCTTATAATACCCTGGTCTCAACAGCATTAAGCTCTCCCAATTTTTTTTCTTCTTTTTCTTTCATTGCACAAAGAAAAACTGTTCTTTCAACATGTTGGACTCTCCCGGTAGACCGCTTGGCTCTTCAGTTGTGTTAAAACGTGTACAGACAGCGACTCGGGAGGTAGAGTGGCCGTCTGGGAACTGAAAGGTCCCCCGATTTAACCGAAAGGTCCCTGATTTGATCCTCGGTTCGTCCTGGATTTGTGGTTAAGTGTCCTCGAGCAAGACACTAAACCCCTACATGCTCTTGATGAGCAGGTTGGTGCCTTGTGGAATTGTCAGAAGTTTGTGAAGCATATAAACATATACATACAGTAGCCCCTTTCTGACTGTGTATATGTACAGCAGCGTTCATTCATGCTCACTCTGCTTACAATGATTCCCACTGTAGTCACTCTGGATAAGTGCTAAATGCCTTAATTGCGCATTCATTTGTTTTTGCTTAGACTTTGGCGAAAACGTCATCTTAGAGAATTTGGCAGACTTTCGCAGATTTTTAATTCCCCTCTAACCATCTACCACCTAGCTTTCCCTTCATTTGACCTCCTCTGTTTGTTTCTCCACTTCCTCTTCTCCCAGTCTGTCCTTTTTTCTTTTTCCTCGCTTCCTTTATTCTGCCATTTCCCCTTTTCTCATTTTTAATTCTGCCTTCTTTCTCTTTTCAACTCACTGCACTTAATTAATTATAGCAATTCATTTAAATCTGGTATTCTTTATGGGTGCCAAAGTTGGATAGATGCATCACAATCTCCCAGAAAACGACATGGCTGCTACAACTGTGTTAAACGCTGCAGTTTTGCTACTGCCCTTTACTGAGGTTTTTTAAATGTCACCTGCACTCTGTCTTATTCTTAATTGTATCCAAACATCCTTTTATTATGTCTTTAATGCTCAGTGTCGTAATGTCTTAATGCTTAAGCCTTTGAATCCTAACGGTTCCTATTCTGGGGTTAACATCTGCAGCATAGCTGATCTGTAAGCTCCAAACTGACCTAGTGTTGTGACCTTGTAGACCTTTAGTTTAGAGCAAAAACCGGAAGGGCCTAGTAGTAAAACCAGGAAAACATCCGTGTCATTTTATATTTTAGCTATAGCACATCGAGTGCTGGGATTTTTTTTCAGAATAAAGGCGCTAGAGTGCCGGCAGATATGGGAGATTTTACTCTTGGTTCCCTACCAAAACCATGTTGCATCATTACCTTGCGATGATCACGCTAAACTGGCTAAAGTCTCTCTAGAAGCATTAATATTCCAAACGAGAGGCTTGTTGAAGTCAGAAATGAAGACGGAAGTATGCCCATCTGGTCAAAACCATGGAGAGTTCTCTAGATCAGGACTAGATACGAGGGCTAACGAGGCAATCTTTCTGTATATATATATATATATATATATATATATATATATATATATATATATATATATATATATATATATTTTTTTTTTTAGTTTATCAGGGGGAAAAAGCGCTATGACGTGTGTACAGTACACGTCCACTGGTTGTATTAGATGGGATGTTTGTACACGTCCTACGGTGAATGTGTTAAACAAATCGCATTTTTAATCGTGAAAATGTGTATGAATTCTTTAATATATATATATATCCTATTGAAAGCGTTGCTATGTCACCCCTCAGCTGTGCTGTCCGCTGGCTTCGGTCTACCTGCTAAGTACGTCATCCACTGCAACAGTCCAGGCTGGGGCTCTGACAAGTGTGAAGATCTACTGGAGAAAACGGTGAAGAACTGCTTGGCACTGGCCGATGAGAAGAAGCTCAAGTCAGTGGCCTTCCCGTCAATTGGCAGCGGGAGGTAGGAAGAAAACACACACACACACACACACACACACACACACACACACACACACACACACACACACACACACACACACACTTGGAGTACCTAGTAGGATTATATAGAAGGAAAGTATTGAATTGCATATGTAATTGCATATGTTGCCATGCTAATTATCAAACTGCCTGCTGCAACTCTTAATGAAAATAAATTGGTGACATCTGTGTGAGTGGATACTTCTGGAACAGTTTCGTGAGAGGAAAAAAAACATAGCTAGAGTAAGTTGTTATTCCACAGATGACATTACGTACTTGTATTCAAGCTATCTGGTAGCTTTGTTTTTGTGATATACTGTATATTTAGTGCTGGTCATGTTACACTATTTAGTCAATGGTATGCTATATACTGTAGTACATACTGTACCAATGGTTTTTAAACTTTTTGCAACGACAACAATGAACAAGTCAAAATCTCAAAGAACATCTCTAATTATAATGAAAGAAGCTGATCTACAAGCTCACAATGTGTTGCAATGCGATGTGTTGTGAACTGGATCATTTCTGGGGGGGGGGAGAGAACCCCAATAATAATTGAAAATATTTGCTTGCTTATTTTTTCAATCGTAATCTATTTATATCCATCAGTGTGATTAACCACCAATGGTCCTTGAGGGGGTTGCAGGTGGTCCCCAGTTAAGAGTTGGTAACAAATTCAACCCTTATAACGGGAACATTTGGTTTAATTTTACACTCTAAAGAGTTACATTATTGTTAAACATAATGTAATACTTAATTTACAAGAAGTCACAATTGTAGAATGTAGAAGAATTGTTATGTTGATCCAATGTGTGTTATCTTTGCTAATGGTACCACATCGATACAGCATGGAATTGTGGACAAAATCTTATCCAACGGTGAACATATTCTTTAGTTTTGGGTCTGCGAGGCTAAACCTCTGGTCCGTGGCTCAAATGCCAAATAAATAACGGGTCTTGACGTGAAAACTTAGACTAACTGTTGCGTCCTTTTGGACGCAGATCATATGACGTGGTGCCTGTTGTTTTGTAGAAACGGCTTCCCCAAGCAGACCGCTGCGCAGCTCATCCTGAAGGCCATCTCGACCTACTTCGTGGCCACCATGTCTTCCACCATCAAGACGGTGTACTTTGTGCTGTTCGACAGTGAAAGCATAGGGATCTATGTGCAGGAAATGGCCAAGCTGGAGTCGAGCTAAAGTAACGTCTGTTGTTGCCCTCCTGTTCACTCCCAAATACCCCCTCGTCTTCTTGTCACGGGCGTGGGGGGGATTTTCCATTTTAGTTTTCGTAGGTTTTTGTTTTTGTTTTGCCAAAAAATGGGAACGATATTTATAAGTGTTATTTTTTTCTTTTTAAGAAGATGAAGGAAAAAAAAGAGGCCTGGGATATTGATTTGCATTATGTTTTTTATTTCTCCTATAATCTTGTCTGGATTTATTTTCCTCTGTGGTGTTTAATGTACTGTAGAAATGCACTGCAGCTTTCATGCAAACGGCGTTCCACAACAGAGTTCACCTGAGCCTCGGTGGCTAACTTTTAAAGTTTAAGTATAAACTTGTAAAATGCAGCGACTCCCAACTTGTGGGTCCGAAGGAAGGATATTGCAAGTCGGCCCTCAAATAATCGGCAAAACACTATGCCTTTATTGATAACATAACATTAATAATAATATAAATAATAATGTAAACAAATAAAATAAGTTATCGTCTTTTCTTTAAACTAGAAGTAATGCGAGCACAAGCTCCACGCATAAAAACAAATTATCAAAAACCTGCTGAGTGCACGGCTCCAAAAGTATATCATGTAAAGAACGATAGCCAGCAGTTCTGTCTATTCAGGAACTTTTTGTTAAGTTTTACATTTCATTAATCAAGCAGGCAACATGACAAAGCCTTCTTCAGCGTAATCATACTGTAAAGTGATACAATTCAGCTGTGTCATGATTTGGCGGAACAGAACGCGAGTGCTGGCTATCATTCCTTACAATACATGGTTCTTTTCTTTAAAATCTTGAAAAATTACTTTTCAGAACTTAGAAGATTTTCAATTGGGCCTTGATTTTAAAAAAAGAAAAAAAAGTTGGGAACCGTTCTAATGTTTTTGTTTAGTGTGACATACTGTACGCGAAGATACTGTAGCTAGTCCTGGGTTACAAGGCTTCGGAAGAAGGCCAAACATGAATACGGGTTCATGCATGTGACAAGAGGTATATAAGCTGTAACTATCATCTTTTCTTTTGAACAAAAAAAAAAATGTAAAAATAATTCTGTTTTACTTAACAGTGTATGTACATTCTAGTTATCAGTTCTTGCTTTATTGGAACATCTCTCGTGTTGTCAGATGGTGCTGTATATGAAAAGGTTTGCCGTTTGACGATGCTGTATAATCGTGCCTCGCACCGGAAAATAGCCAATCTACAAGCTCACAATACGTCACACTGATGCACACTGTGAGCTTGTTGATCGTCCGTTTTCTGTGCGAGACACTGGCATGCTGCAAAGTTTAAATCGGGTGTAAGGTTTGTGGTTATTTGGTCATTGGGAGACGGGCATGGAAGAAATGATGGAACAGACTTAGTTTTCGTGCTGCGTCTTGTCAAATCGGTTTTGTTGCATTTGTGTGCTGCAGAAACCTTGAATATCCCAAACTAATCTTTTTAGAAATGAGAAGGAAAAAAAAGAAATTATACGATTATTGAGACCCTTGTATATAAATTACTATATTGGTCTTGGTCTGAGAAATATAGAATATTTTCTACTCCTGTTAGCAATTAACACAAAGATTCAAATTGGAGACAAGGTTTTTGCAGGACAAAATTGTTTAAATTGTTTGTTGCTATTATAGATGGAGTACTTGTGAAAGTTATCGTAATATATTTGGACTGTAACATAGACATTTTATTTAATATTTTACTTACTTACAAGGCACTGGTAATGTACTGTAGAAGGGGGGAAACTAAATTAGTGAGGTTGTTTTTTGTTAAGCCATAAAGAAATGCCATTGCATTTGTTATGTTGAAGTGGGAGTTATCTTCCCTGCGCCACTAGATGGCTCTCTTGAATCAGAAATTGAGTCTTCACCTGAGCCATGCTCTGTGCCGGCTTAACCCATTCAATGCGGAGGTCCTACCCAGACATTGGTTTGATTTGACTTGGATTTGTGATCACACACACACACAACGGGCACACACTTGAGACCTTGAGACTGCTTTTTGCTGCATTTGGACTTTTCAATAACTTTCTTATGACAAAATGTAAAATGCTTTCTAAATAATTGCTACAATCAATGATCAAACACAAGGTCTGTACACAGTCCGATAATAAAAAAATGCCTTTAAAGAAAAAAGAAAATACATGGAAATGGTTCCTGTCGAAATTATGAGCTCATTTTGTATTGTATGCAGACGCTGGGACCCTGCCAAGAGTGCTGGGCCACATAAAAAAAGAGTACATTTGGCCCTCATAGCTACGGTATATGTGTGGAAAAAGAGCAGGGTGAGTATCGGGCAAAGTTTTGTCTTAATTTTAACTATTCCTCCTGGAGAAAAGCTGCATGTGTGTGTTTTAAATAATTGTGTTTTATGGCATTTCTGCTTTATTAGATATTATAATATGGAGAATGACAGGACAAATGGCAGAGTGATAACGTGCAGCTGCATTGAAAGTCATGACGTAAGATGTACGTACTGTGTGTGTGTGTGTGTGTGTCTCTCTCTCTCTCTCTCTCTCTCTCTCTCTCTCTCTCAGTAGTGTGAGTACATGGCTAAGTCCAAACTTAAATGGAAAGTTCACATTGATAATATCTTTCAATTACACACCACACCCCATGGAGACTTGAATTCATGGTTATTGTTAGAGCCAGTTTTATGTTTTCTTTATTTGTGTTCATTTCTTTCATGATTGATGTTTTCATTTTCATAATAGCAAATGTCATGTTGATTTAGTGAGCCCCTTTGCACTTCCTTTCTAATGTCTCCCTTTCAAAGTAAAAGCTCCTCTGCAGTGATTCCGGAACAGTTAATGGTTGGTAACTTGTTTTATTTTGAAAATTTGCATGGCAAGTGCCCACTTCCTCTCCCAGTGACTTCCTCTCCCAGTGAGCACTGGGAGAGGAAGTGGGCTCTTGCCATGCATTTTGGGAACAATGTAAAATGTTTGGTGAGGCTGGGAAGGCATACAGTTTTTGACCTTATTCATTCTTATTGATGTTTTTGGAGCTGGGCTTTTGTGGAAGATAATACCTATTTTTTCAGTTGAATTACAATTCCTCTCTTCACCTTTGTTTTTCCTATTGGATATGGAGTACGAGTCAAACACGCCAGGGCCTTCACCATGGAGTTAGAGGTTTGTATTTTCAAATGCCTCTACAGATATTGTTGTATTTTTGTTGCATTCCAAGCCAATCATTTTATGACCAGCAAATGGGAGACACAAAGCAGACTGTGTCAAAACATAATCTATCAATTCAAGTTTCCATGGGGTGTCTAGTGTAACTGAAAAAAATGACGTCTATTCCTTTTGTACTCTTAAATGATCATTCTTTTGCTGTGTATGTGTACAATTCCAGACACGGGTTCGGTTCCACGCGATGTGCTGCATGGCGGTGGCATGCCGGATGTATAGGTCCACTATACTCGGACGGGAGTCCCGGGTCCGAGTCCCACATCCCAGGGCAAAGTCAGCAGGGCACGCCGAGGACCAGGGAGTCAGTCGGGGGTCACTTTCCCAGCCAGCCAGGGAGGCAGGGAGACCCAGGAGTCGGGACCTCCTCTGAGGGCGTCCATCTGAGGCCTAATCCACAGGAAATACAGGCAGGTCCACCCCAACCCCCCACCCACCCTCATCCTCTCTCTCTCTCTCTCTCTCTATTCCACTCCAACCCTCCGTCCCACCCATCCATCCATCCATCCATCCATCCATCCTTCTCTACTCCCACCCCACCCCCCCCCCCTCACAGGCCAGAAAAGCCCCGTAAATTCAAAGCATCTGTACGGAGCAGGGGCCAATCCAAAGGCCGCGCTTCTCAGAGCCCGCGCAGATGAAATTTTATTCTTTGCACGAAAAAATTACTCGCGGGGGTAGAGAACAAAACACAACATAAAGTAAAGCAAACAGAGCAGAAGATCAAGGCGGAGCGTAGACGTCGAGGGGTAAGACGCTGGTCATCAGAGATCTGTGTTCATAAGAAGAATGTAATATTATGTCCTTTATGACTCCAACCTTTTGCCGTTTCTTAACCCATTCTGACCTGAGATCAGATTCATACGAGGTTTCCACTGGACACACACTGGTCTGATGAACCCATTCTGACCTGAGATCAGATTCTAAAAATGCCAGTCGTTCTTCGAATTTTTCAAAAATAGCAGACCTACAAGCTCGTATCGCGCCACTCGGTGGCGCGATATGAGCTTGTAGATCTGCTATTTTTCAATAGGTAAAGCATAACATGATGCTAACACCAAAATGGGTGCCCGGTCAGAATGGGTTAACAACAACAGCCTGTTTCGAGGGGTTTATTCCCTTCAAGGGAGGATACCTCAACTTTATTTTTTATTATTTTTTGTTGTGTTTCCAAGAATTTGCAAGAATTTGTCCTCTCAGTGTTCCTGAAAATGGACTCGTACGTTTTATCCCGTGAAGAAAGCCTTAGATTGTCCCTTATGCAGATATTGCTGAATGAAATCTAGACTAAAATGTAAAATGCCAATTTACCCCTTTAAGACATTCCCTATGTCCCAATATACGATTAGCTACAAAAAGAATGCAATTGGATTGGGTTCATAGTTTTAGTTTTGTGATGTGTGCCAGGTTTTAGAAGTTTATGAATAAAAAGGGAAGGCAGCTCTGCATTTTTATGGGTTGTAACTTCTTTTTTTTTAATGTGTTTTTAAGGGCAAAACATATTATCATGTGCACCCATCTTGTTCGATCAAAGTTTGAGTGTCTAATAAATGTTACTGTCCAACTAGCGGAAAGACAGACAGATCCCTATCACTATGTAACATAATGCGAGTGCTAAAACCTCCCACATTTTCATATAGCTTATGCTACATAATATGAAAGCTATGAAAGCCAGATTTACCTCTCTAAGCACTGCCCTGGCAATATTTCCGCATAGTCCTATTTGAGTTGCATTAAATAGTGCAAAGTTCTTTCCTGTTGTTGGAGAGGGCCAGGTAGTCGGTGAGGCCCGGCATTCCCAGAACACTTTCAGTTCCAGGAGCTCAGAATAGATGCACACTAAGCCACGAAGCCCCATTTGATTAGACTTGGTCCACTGGAGTGCTGTAGGAGAAACTGCTCATGTTGGAGGATTTAACCGTAGGCCTTACAGTGAGAGAGGAGAAAAGTCAAAGGAATAAGGTCATCTTCTCATAAGCCTACACTGGTTCATTGTGACAGAGCACAAAATGAGTTAATTGTTGTTCATTTCAGCTCACTTTGACAAAAAAGGGAAAAAAACAGCTTTCAGTTGCATCTCATGTTAAAACGTGTTTGCAATACAGAATCCTGCATAAGCCTAGGCAGTAAAGTGACTTCACATTGTGAAGCCACTTTAGGACATTGTGGATGCGGTAGCATATGTCGGTGTGCCTGTCGATGAAGTCTAAACAAGTAGTCTTTTGGTTGCTTTTTGGTCAGCGCCAGTTGTGATGTGGTGTGTGTGAGACACAGTCACATGAGATCCTTTACCAATTCCAAGAACTCCAAGGATGTATTTACGCGAGAAACTAGAAAATCGTATTTGTCCCACATTATACAGTATGTAAAAACATTAATCTGGGTCCATGTCAGACCTGGGGAAAATAGAACTTGCAAATTGCCTTGAAGTTTGTTTCAATGTACCTTCTGTACCAGGTCCGGTCCGGTCCCTCAGCCCTCCTCTTCCATGTTTTCTTTCCCAATAACTACAATGTATACATGTTCATAATGCCCCTGCTGACAGTTCAGTAGCGCAGCTCAGAATCTGTTCGTGAGACATTCATTGTATAATGATGAATGACTATTCAGATATTATCACAAATAGAAATATATATGTATGTGACTAAACAGTGTCATAAATTAAGCAAGCAATGAAGAACTGTAAAAGTAAAATCAAGTCTGTGTAGAGAATACATTCTGTGAACTGTTTTACACCCCCCAGATTTTTATCCTACTGTAATCCACATACTTATAACCAACCTTATCTTTGATCATTCTGCCACATTTTCTTTTCACCATTTATATTCGCTCGCGTTTTGCTGACTCTTCCTAAACGTCCGACTGCTTCACCGCATGACGTTGCCGCTCACTGCCAATATGGCATTACGAGCGAATTTCCTCTCAATCAAAGCTAAATCTGCGGCATGGTCGGCTATACTTCTGTTGTGGCTTACATGGATAGATGTAGCTGTCCTGACGTCCAACATGGCTGTCCGCTCCATGCTCACAAGTGCTATGTCTTGCCTGATTTATGGCAACTCCTATATTTTATTGAAAAGTTGCACAACGTGATTTGATTCCAATTCCATGCTCTCTCTCTCTCTCTGCGTGCGTGCGTGCGTGCATGTGCGTGTGTGTGTGTGCGTGTGTGTGTGTGTGTGCGTGTGCGTGTGTGTGTGTTTGCGAGTGCACGCGTGTGCCGTGGCCATGTGGCCTGCTAATTAGAGAGTGATTCCATGTTGTGAATTACTCCGGCTAGTTAACCACTTAAACCCTATTTTTATACTTTGGCTCTGGAAAATAGACGGTCTAGGAGTGTTGCAGGACGGTGCATTGTGTGATTTGTAGATGCTGTTTTCACTATTTTAAAAAGATTGCACCTATGATGACTTGCCCAGGTTCAAAGTGGTTAATAATAGAAGTAATACCGTAATCAATTTTCTCATAATGTTACAGCGAAGCCAGGTCTGCTCCCTATAGCATTTCCTACTATTATAACTCCATGTCCCATAATCCCATGATCCACAGCCATTAAACAAGGCTAAAGAAGGGATATCTAACGGCTACCAGGGGCTGGGAGGGAGTGGCACCCATTCACACCATGTCGGTTTCAATCCACAAGTCCTTATTGAGCCTGTGTGACTGGGGGCTGCGGTCCTTATCCCATTCTGAACGGGAGCCGATTTTGGTGTTGGCATCATGTTATGCTTTAGCTATTCGAAAAATAGCAGATCTACAAGCTCATGGCGCGCCACCGAGTGGCGCGCTACGAGCTTGTAGGTCTGCTATTTTTGAAAAATCGATGAACGACTGACATTTTTTAAATCTGATCTCAGGTCAGAATGGATTAATCAGACCAGTGTGTGTCCAGTGGAATGAATCTGATCTCGGGTCAGAATGGGTTATTGAGCCTGTGTGACTGGGGGCTGCGGTCCTTATTGAGCCCGTGTGACTGGGGGCTGCGGTTTTGCAAGTGTCAGAAGATGAATTAGTATGGACATGGAGGGCTGCCTCCTCTGCCACTCTCCTGCCACCTCCGAGGGGTTGCGTCCAATCCAGGCCCCGGCCACATCGCACTGCTGGGCCTTTTTAATGCAGGAAACCTGATCTCCCGGTGCCTTTTGATGGGCTGATTCCCCGGCTTAGGAGAATAAATTAAATTCAATCCCCCCGCCTATAGGCCTCAGCTGCAACGGAGAGGCATAGTGATTTAGCATTTTCATCTGTGGAGCTCAGAGGGGCCAACTTTACCCTCCCTTGTGCCTGCTATCCACTCCACGTCGACCATGTCTGACAGCAGCACACACGAAAAAATGAAGTTGTTTGGGAGGAAACCTACTGTGTATATATATATATATATAATTTTTTTTAAACATCCTGCGGCCATAATGATGTGCGAGTCAGGATCGACGGTCCCATGTTGAACGGGACGGCGACAACGTTTTGGAGGAGAGGAATAATTGCTGCCCTCTTTGGCTCGGCTTTGGGGAGGTATAGAGGCTGCCTGGCTCAGCCGTTCTGACAGACAAGACGCCCCGTTGCAATATTCAGGGCCTGATCCCCGATGCCCCCGTCCGTCGCAGTGTGTGAGGGACTTTGCTAGAGCCACCAGTCTTACGTCCAAAAGGGGATAACAAGGCTGTAATATGTGTTTAGACTGCTGATCTCTGGCCCCGTGTCGCTTGGTTTGTGTGACTATAGCACAGCACTATGCAGGGGGATCTGAGGATTATGAACCGGGGGTAGAATGTCCCTTGTTAGCGCCAAATTATTATGAGACGGATGACTATATATATATTCTCTGGACAATTAAGTAGCAATACTACCGTCCGTCCGTCCGTCCTGTACGCGCAAAATACCCAAGGTGAAACATGGAAAAATAACTACTGTGTGTATTGAGTTGCACTTGCACAAATTTGGACTGCTTCCCAGTTGGTTTACATCACAAAATGATGTCAACTGTATAACAACTGTACTGACTTTCTTTCTGGCCTCGTCTTTCGAACTCCACTTGCCGAATCACAACAATTGGTTTCCCAAGACACTTTTCATATCGCTGCCAAGACAATGCCAAGGAAAAACGTCCCTTTTTTTTATGAGAAAAAAACCAAACCTAGACCAGAAACTTTTTTTTCTCTCTCTCTCTCTTTCATTTTCAATTTCTTGACTTCTCTTTCTTTCCCACCAACTCGTCCCATTTCCCTCTCACTCTATCTGTCAGTGGCATGCAAACAGCGGCTGTGTACTGTTCTTTATGATACATTGATGGTGGTGGGTGGTCGCCAGGACCATGTCTTCTTCATCCACAGTTCGGTGAGGAGTCAAAATGGAGCGGAATTTCATTTCAATGGGATAAAGTAAACTGGCCACCGGGTGAAGTAAGCCATAGGGTTTTTTTTTTTGTAGACTCTGAATAATCTCAAGAATGCGAATAGCAACTTGTGCAAAACGGCTCATATCTCCAGTCTTGACTGAGTTTCAGTTATTAAAGAAGGCATGGTCTTATTAGACCACGCCTTCTTTAATTATTATGCATTTTGAATTGCTTCCCTGACGTGGATCTCTGACATTATATCTCTGACAGGTTTTATTATTTATATGTATGACATCATATTGCTGATCTGCATATTTGGGTAAGGTTTCAGTCCCTTTTGACTCCCAAAATAGTGAAATACTGTATTTCAAAAAATATAAACGCGTGAAAGAAAATGCATGAAGTTGGCCTATACTGGCAGTGCGCACAAAAGAGCGCTAATTGTCCTAGCTGTTTACAAGACTAGACACACACACACACACACACACACACACACACACACACACACACACACAGCCCCTCATATAGACGGCTAGCCTCCTACAGAGCCACGGCGAAAGAATAAATGGCAGTCTTAATTTACCTCTTAATATAATATAATACATAATCAATAATGTAACCCCCCCCCCCCCCTATTGATGATGAATTTGCACATGAACTTTGAACTCTTGTTCTATCTATTTAATCATATGATTCTGTGGACCCCTATCTATTTATCATTTTATTTGTGTATTTTACTATTTTTAATGGTGCATCATATTGCTCTTATTAATGGATTGAGATGACTTGACTGGACTGGACTATGACGGACTAACAGTTTATGCCATGAACCATGAAGTTGCCCCATCAGTGTTTCTTTCTTTCTCTGTCCTTTTCTCCCCTCTCTGTTGATACTACTGTGTGTTATGGTTGCACTAAATGGAATTTCATTGTATGTTTCATACAGTGACAATAAAGATCTTATCTTATCTCTTCGTAACTCTTGAGAGTGTACGAATAGGTTGTATCTTTAAAATAAGTTGGTCGTAAAATGTTCGGTTTGCTGAATGCTTTCAATGTTTTGTTAATTTGTAGGTTTTCGTCCAATAGAAGTCAAGCCAGACAAGTTAGACAACCCCCCTCGTATATCTATGACTGAAAGTATTGCACTCTTGATTGTATACCTGATACAATCTTGTTCTTTTGACCTTTTCACAGGTCTCTGAGGCCTATAAACATTTACAGCCGCCCGTGTGTTGATAGTGAGTTAAAACTCAACCCAATTTCTAATCATTAAAACATTTCAATTGCCGTCTCGGTGCTTGCTCCAACATGTTGCATCATGACCTATATGACTCACCCACCAAACACGGGTTTAATGGTCAGGAATTCATTTGACCTTCAAAATGTTGGAATTATTCACTTCATCTAAATCTACTAAAAGAATGTGTATTGTCATAAAACTCATTCCAAAAAGGATTAATCCAATGTGAACTTTAAATTCATATTCGATACATTATTCTGCAACTGCTGAGAATTATTTTTATTTGTTTTGCAATTTGTATTGGAAATTGAGATTTTCTTAATTTCTTTCACATCATTATTATAGTCATCATATGAATTCAAACAGCCTAAATAGACTGAATCCTCTGCACTACCAACTAAAACAAAGAAAACATTGCCACATAATGTCATCTCATGTGAATGGCCGATGCACACACACACACACACACACACACACACATACACACACACACGTCACATCGCCTGTAATGACATGGCCAGAATGGGGACGCCAGGTTGAAAGTGGGTCAATGAAAGAACCATGGGAATAGCACCGCAAGGTCACATCACTGGACAGTTGTAAATTGTACCAAAGGACTTTTATTGGTCTTGCCAGGGTCTCAGGGTTAGGCTGTGGTTTCTCAGTGGCTCACACATAAGCAGACACGCAAACACACGGGCACGCATACACACACACACACACACACACACACACACACACACACACACACACACACACACGCACGCACGCATGCACGCACGAACACACGCGCATGCACAGACACACAGACAAGCAGCCCAGCCCTATCTCCACCCTGCCTTTTGTGTTTGGGGTTAATCTGTGGGCCAGATCAAAGGGTCAGGTCCAGGAGATAAACTCTCGGCCCTAGAGCTTCCATCACCCCTCCCCCTCCCCCTCCCCTCGGCCATATCTGCGAATGATTAAGCTCAAGGTGATTCACGGCGGCTCGCCTGAAGAGCCACGGAGGATTCTGAGCCAGATAGAGGGGGATTTGTCCGAGCCATCGCTGTCCCAACTGGCCGCCATTGAGCCGCAGACACACGGTCGTTACACTGTCACTCGGCTTTGAGCCTCCGCATGCTCCCAACCAGACGTGGGAGCCTGCTCAATATAGGCTCCCTTGACTTAAAAAGACTTTTCACCTTTTGACAAGATGGGATCTGTGGCACCCTCGCTCCAACGCACTGCCCAAATTATATTGTCTCTCTGCTTTGTATATGAGTGATCTCTGAAAGGAATCCTCTGACTTTTGAAAAGGCCAAATATTCCGGCTGTTGTCGAATGTCGGGGAGGCTTTATCGAACGAGGCGCATGCGCGCGCGCGTGTGTGTGTGTGTGTGTGTGTGTGTGTGTGGGCGGGGGTATAACCGAACGAGCACAGCGAGTCTGGCTTGTTCCGGCTTGATTCGGAATACACGCCTTTTACAATCTAAAGAGGGAGGCAGATGAATGGGTGCGTGTGTCATCGCCGTTGACGTACTAAATGAAGGGTATCAAAGCGTGGAGGTTTGCCACAGAGGGAGGGAGAGAGAGAGAGAGAGAGAGAGAGAGAGAGAGGGCGCAAAAGAGAGCAAAGTTGAGATGAGAGCGAGCGTCTGATAGAAAGAAGGTAAAAGAGAAAGAAAAGCATCTCCTTTTCTCTCCGAGATGCTTTGACAGAGACCGAGACAGACAAGCAAGCAAGCCTTCCACGTATAATGTAATGTTTCCATTAGAGAGCACTCTGAAAAAGAGGAACTCGCCGCTTGAACCTCTTGGTTGACTTGTCAGTGAGCTCATCCATCATCATCATCGTCTGTACATGGTGAAATCCAGGGTGTTAGTTGAACCCTTTGAGAGAGAGAGAGAGAGAGAGAGAGAGAGAGTGTCACAGTGGGACCCTCAACAGATCCCTGCCTGTCCTGTAGGGTGCTGCACAGATCGTGGGAGGTCGGCTTGCCCTACGGCTGATTGGGAATGGGAACCCAGCCTCCTTCAGAGGAGCGTTGACACCTTCAGAAGGACACAGGTGACTCTGGTGGTGGTGGGGGGGGGGGGGGGTCCGTCCCCCAACCAAGATGAGAGAGGGAGTGGCGGGGTTGGGGGGGGGGGGGGGCATATTATGGGAGAAGAAAGGTGGGGTTAGCATGAGGTTGTATACCTTCGGGCTAACCGGTGGCGCCGTGACTCAGGATTGTGTGTTTGTGTGTGTGTGTGTGTGTGTTTCTTTAACCCTGTCCCATGTGTCTGTTTGCATGCACACACATGCGTGCTTGCACACATTTTGCTCGGGCTGGCGTGGGTGTGTTGTGTTTCCAGTAGCGAGTTTGTCTACAAGGCAAGCTGCTCAAAAGGGTGTGTCCTCATGGCCTAGACGAGACGTGTGTGTGTGTGTGTGTGTGTGTGTAATGCCGTTTTCCCTCATTGTTTACTGGATGATGCAGAATTTAAGTTAGCGTTTTGAAGACATGAGGCCTAGGCTTCTGGTGATCGGTTACTATAGCAGTGCCAGATTAGCCACAGACAAACCGAACGAACATTTGACTCGGGTTCGATCAGTGTTCATTTGAGGTCCAGGCTGTGACCCTAAATCTGCTCTCGGTTCACTCTCGAGTGGATCCAGTCTGACTGACGCCACTGTCCGCGGCAGACGGGACCCCCGAAAACACCAGAGGCTATATGAGTCAGGTGGCAACAGATGGAGAGACACAATCTGGATAATAGGATATCCCTCAAAAAACTCATCTTTATCTGTAGATAGATACATCTACAGATACATAGAAAATACAGAAATACATATACTGTAGTACACGGGTCGTTGCCATATATTGATACTGACCGAATTAACCACTTGCGCCATGTATGCTTCATTGTACATCGAATGGTGGAAAAATGCGATCTGCAATACTTGTGTTTTTAATTTGTAGATCGGCTGTTTTAGCTTTTCCTCAGGGTTTTTGGAGCTACATGCCGAACCTGATGTCAAAGTAGAATCTTCACTATAAGCCTATAATTTAGACTTATTTTCTGATCTGAGATGTCATTTCATAATCCATGGTGGATCTTCCTCAGGGTAAGAAAAGTTTAAATTAGGCTGTATAATGCACCTCTATATGCATTCTACTTTCAAATCATTGCCATTATAGGGATGTCCCGATACACTTTTTTCGTTCCCGATCTGATCCTGTGTCGTGTTGTGTTTATAGCTATCTACAGCTATATATACCTCGTGTTGTGTTTATAGCAGACTCCTCACTAAAATGTGCACTTGCAGTTGGGGCATGTGGAGTTTGCTTTGGAGTTTCCCTTAAACATTTAATTTACCTGCCATAGTGTCAACCCCTTAACCCAGTGTCGGACCGGTGGTTCGGCTGCCATATTCGCCGGCACCGACCCCGATATGACAAATGAGTACCGGTACTTTTCCGATACGATACAGTATCGGGACATCTCTAATGCACTCTCTAAATACACAACGCTCCAAAACGAGCACCACCTCAAGGCGCAACCACCTCAAAGCCCAAAGGGTTAAATGTTCCTCCCGGGGTCTTATCGCAGGCCCATCTTCTCATGCACCCGTAGCGTATACAGCCAATATGAAGGGGCTCAGAAAGAGGATGTCGGGGATATTTCGTTGAAAGATGGACTCTGTGACGCAGTGGGCAAATTAAACCCAAAGCCAACAGGCCCTTAAGTCCGGCCTCTTTCTTAAAACAACAATTTGACACAGCGGATCAATGGTGAACTGTATAGCCTCCTCCATGTGTGAACCTGGGAGTGAAACAGTAGATATCTGATTCAAGCCTGGGTTATACTTCTAAAGGACTGGGTTACTTCTAAGGACAGTTGTGTCGGTAGAGGGAAGTCTGTGTTCACTGGTAGCAGCCGCTCTGTTCCCAACTGGCTCACACAGTAACGCTTACTGTAACACAGTGGTTCCCAAAGGGGTCCTTGAGAGAGTTCCAGGGGGTCCCCAGCTGAATGATAGATTAGGAACAAAATGGACCCTTATGGGTCTGGAACTCTGAGAGTTACGGACCCTTATGGGTCTGGAACTCTGAGAGTTACAGACCCATAGAGTTGAGCAGAACCATTTGGTTCCATTTGTTAAGAGTTATTATTAACATTGATTTTTACAATATAAATTGGGGATCCCAGAGCCAGAAATGCCATCAAACGGGGGTCCGTAGACTAATGCATGTCAAACTGGGGGTCATTGAAATTAAAATGGCTGAAAATCAATGCTAGAGCCGTAAAAATCCTCTCTTATGGGGGTCCCTGGCATATACTTTCAAATGGGGGTGCTAATTGGTGTCAATTTGGGGGTCCTTGACGTGAACAAGTTTGGGAACCACTGCTGTAACCACTTGAACCCTATAGTGTCCCTATTCTGGGGGAAACATTCAGCCATCTACAAGCTCAAGAGATTTGGTGTAGAGGGATCTATTCAAGTAATTAATATAGGTTTAAGAGGTTAATTAGTTGGGAATACGGTACCTGGTGGGTGGGGGTTAATTACCACACTTGGTCTCTTTTGACCAGGTGTCACTAATTTGGTCATGTCATTACAGATTACAGGCAAGTGAGGCAACCTACCCCCCCCCCCCCCCAAGTAAATTTCCTTTTCTCTCAAATGTTCTAAACAAAACCCTGTTTGTAGTGTGTACAGACAGTAAAGGTCTTAAATCTGTTAAGTTTGCTATAGTCACTAAAAAGTCTGCCAATTTAAGACTTTCTAGTTCTTTCCTAATGATTGTCTGTAACAACGTATTAAAATTACCCCCCCCCACCCACCACACGCACAGAAAAGGAAATGTAAATACTTTGTTAGTTACAGTACTTGTTTCACATAAATAAACCGTCCACAACATATCCCAGAGATGGAAAGAAAAAGAAAAACACTCTAGCATTATCTCCTACCGAGGGGAGAATGACATCAATTCTACAACCCAAAAACCATGATTATAGCTTTTAAAACTAGCATTTGGGCTGTCAGCAGACCAACCGAGCAGTTGTTGGGCTTATTTACTGCATTGCACCACATAAAAATACAGCAAATAGACAAACAACATGTGGTAAACAAATGTTTGTGATTAAATTGCAGGTGATGAGATAACCATCAAAACCAACGGTCAGTCTTTATGACCATGAACCAGACGGAAAAAGGCACACGCTTTTAATTTTAAATTATGAATATGGTTGTCAACGCGGGGGCTGTTTGGATTTATTTTCCCGGAGACCAGATGAGATAGTTGTGATGAAACCGGTGATGGCTGGCTGGCAGCGAACGCGCCTGCACCTGGTCCCTACAATGCATGCAAACCTTCACATCTCACACACGTATTCATTTCTCAACCGATATAGTTAAAGGCAATATTCCCAATAGAGTGTTGGCGCCGCCGAACTGGACTTTAAGAAATCCTCATAAACCCTCAAAATGGCCCACAGACTTGTTAATGATGGTCAGATAAGCTTATATTTCATATGAGTTTATGTACACCTGTCAATATTAATATTGTAGCACTTATGTGGGGCTTGTGGTCATGTCACACAACACTATGTAGGACTGAATGGTAGTATACTGTAGTGGAAAGATTCATACCGTTATATTTCCCAGGGATATATCCTTTTTATATACACAATCCACAGACTTCGTTACGGTATACAATACCTAATGAAGCTGTGTATACAAGGAACATAAAATGAACGGCGGCAATTATCCACCAAAATATTATACCATAACAAAATAGTATCGGTAGCCAGAGGTCTTTTCTTTACTTCTGCTTACTGTACACTACAGTATTACCACCAAGCACTGAAAAGATCAGTTGACTCCTTTGCCGTAACAATGATGGGTAAATTTAACACCGAGACGAGGCCCCGTTAACGTCAGAATCTGTTCTGCGGTGGAGCGGCAAAAACCGCATGGCTATAGTGTTCCCGAGAACAGCCGTTTACAATGCATTAGATCTCCATCTTCCCTTCGGACAGATGCCATATAAGTCAGAAGCTGTCAGGCGCCCAGCTGGGCGAAGACAAGCTCATTGATCCTCAGACACCAATATGTCAGAACGCACATGAACGGACCGAGGGTTACAGACGCAGGCTGGTTTTTGTTTTCATGACCGTATGTCTCCGCTCCTGTCAAAGTGTCTGCTCGGAGAGAGAGAGAGCGGCCTCTCTGACCAGGAAGACACCCTGCATGGCAGGCCAGTTCTCACTAGAACACGCTGTGTCTATGTATTTATGTACTGTATGTATACACAGTATACCCCCAGGGGTCCTTGAGGGAGTTCCAGGGGTCCCCAGCTAAATGACTTTGGAACCAAATGGACCCTTATGGGTCTGTAACTCTGAGAGTGTACAAATGGAACGGGTCCGTTTGGTTCCATTTGTACACTCTCGGAGTTAAATTAACATTGCTTTTACTGTATGAATTGGAGGTCCCAGAGATAGACATGCCATTAAATGGGAGTCCGTAGCGTGTTGCATATCAAACTGGGGGGGTTCTTGAAATGAAAATAGTTGAAAATCACTGTTAGAGCTGTAAAAACCTTCTCTTATGGGGGGGGGGTCCCTGGCATATATTTTGTAATGGGGGTCCGTGGGCTAATGAGTGTCATTTTGGGGGTCCTGTTTGGGAACCACTGCAGTGTCTGTCCCAGGGTTTGTTTTTCTGTTGATATTACCCCCTCTGGTCATTCATTTCATTGTGGATCCCCATGCTTCTGGTCAGACTGAAGTAAATGCATGCATTTCCTTGTGAGAAATCTAGATGTATATGTTTGGTATTTTTGTTTGATAATATCAGAATTTTATATAAAAAAAAAGGTAATTCAAACTTTTGGTTTGGTTTGGGGATAAGGGGGGGTAAGAAAGGGGGGGTAAGAAACCTGCTTTGACTGCGACTGTGGTGATGAGAGCACGACAGGCAGGCAGGCAGGCATCACAGTGGTAAATGAATGCCACCGGATCTGTGTCGTGCTGAAAAGGCAGATTAGGTCTAGGTAAATCTCTAAAAGGGAGATGGACAGGCCAGGCCAGGCCGACCTGGTGGTCCTTGGCTTGGGGGGTCTGGCCAAGGTGGGTGAAATGGGATGTGTATATGTATGTATGCATTGCACACACTAATTTATGTAAGTACATAAATACATGCGTATGTATGTAAGTATACATACTGCGATTGCACACACATGTCCACTTTATTTTGTGTTCTTTCCCGTTCTCGTCATTTGTGTATGTGTGTGTATAGGCCCACACATGTACAACGTATGACATTGTGTGTGTGTGTGTGTGTGTGCGTGCGGGGTCTGAAGGTCTTGACACACCCTGACAAAAGTCTCAAAGCCTTTTTTTCCCTTGACCCCCCATACCTCCGATGAGAGAGACAGGACCTTAGGCGCGCGCTTGCACACACACACACACACACACACACACACACACACACACACACACACACACACACACACACACACACACACACACACACACACACACACACGCACGCACCATAGTGCCAGTGAGACAGGGGTCTGGAGCAGTCAGCAGACCTGGGTGTCATCTATTACTACCCTCACAGTTCAAAGTCCATCACAACAATGAGACACAATTAGGAGCTTATAGAGGGGATCTGGACCTGTCACTGCCTGGATGATGGACACTCAGAGTGAAGTGTACCAATGTGGGTGTGTGTGTGTGTGTGTGTGTGTGTGTGTGTGTGTGTGTGTGTGTGTGTGTGAGTGCATGTCCGTTATTTCCCTCTCTCTGATCATCTGCTCTCATTTTCCCGGTGTCGATACTAGAGCCATGATATTTGGCTATTATTATTATTTTATTCTTCATGAAATTGGTACTGGCAATTATGCAGCCAAATGCCAATGTATCCTTTTAACCTGGTATAGCCTATCCATATTTTGGAAATGTCATTTCTTTGTCATTTTTTTTTATCTTGACAAGGTTTTCTCAAATTGATTAGAAATGATTCGGCCCTTTTTGAGAGAAGTTCGTTCAAGACATCCGTAATCGAAGGTGATTCTAGGACTCTCTAGGAATCTGAATCCGCATCGGAGATTGTGTGGGATTGCTGAGTGCGTGTCCATCATTTCCTTGACTCGTCTCCGCTCCCTTTCCCGACATATCTCCCTTGCTCATCGCCCGCCCCCACCCCCCATCTCCCTTTCTCTCACTTTCTCGTTCATTCATTCCTTCCTTTAAAGAATGAAGGGTTTTCAGATCGGAAAAAGAGAATAAGACAACACGCTCAATCAGAGATAATGGAGGCGCTGGAATGTCTTGGAGTGGTTGTTGGGATCAGTGTAAAGGGTAGCTTACCGTTAGGATAATTACTTTTTCTTTTTCTTTCTTTTTTTTGCTGACCTAGGTGGTCCTCATTGGAAATGGAAAAGTACTCGTTCTGTCACTGTCGGGGCATGTGAGGCGTAATTAAAGCCTTCCGGTGCTAAACGCACGTTTATCCGTTTTAAGAAAAAGCCCAGAGTTTGTTATTAAATTGATAATGGGATTGATGCGGACAATGGCGTTCCGCCTGTGCAACTTGTTTTTATATACCCTTATTTACTATATCCTCTAAAGTAGTAATTAATTGAGTTTGTTTTAGTTTAGGTGCGTACAGAAACGGGGTGTGAACTCTTCCCAGGGTAAGCTTGTCCCAATTGGAAACAGAGCTCCAGCTACAGTATAGACTATAGAGCACCCAAGTCTCACGTAATTTACACATCCTACCGTTTTTTCCCCTTCTGAATCCCATTAGACTTTTGATTATATTGCGTCAAATGAGAACTGTGTTCCGAAAATAAATGAATGATCTCGACGGTTTGTCTCGGTTTGACGCTGATTTGGTTTGACTGACTATCGTAAACGATGTACAGAGACGCCTCCCTGACAATATCACAGAGACTGTTTATTTTTTGGACCACAATGCTTATATGAGACGATTTTAATCAGACCAGTGCGTGTCCAGTGGAAACCTCGTATGAATCTGATCTCAGGTCAGAATGGGTTAAGATGACCCGATCTCCTCCTTTGGTACTTCATATCAGCAGTGAAGGGGTTAATGCCCTCAATGTGATAACGGGCACAGGAAGCCCGAGTGTTTACGTTTCCTTCAATTCCTCTTAATTATAAGGGTTTGGGTCCAAAATGGCCGCCAGAGGCCACAGAATTAGTTTTTGCTTACATACATACATGTCTGGTACTGGAGTGAAACCAACAATGTTTTTTGTCTTACCACACACCAGTAGTTTATTTATTCGCTTCCGCTTGTGTAAACGAAACCAGTGTCTCTAACGTTGGCTATGTTTGCATTCATTATTGGATCTTCTATAGTCCAGTTATGACGTTTACATGTACATAAATGGTGCATTTATATAGCGCCTTTATCCAAGGCGCTTTACATAGATTGTGCATTACATTCACCCATTCACACAGACGTTCGTACACCGATGGCGGCGGAAACCATGCAAGGCACATCAGGAGCAATTATGGGTTCTATACGCCTGAATGTGTGTACGTGCTTGTGTATGATTGGAGTGTGGACGTTTCACTAACCCCCACCTACTGCAAAAAGAATTTGGGGAAATACCACCTGTCTGTCCCAACACACACGCACACACACACACACACACACACACACACGCATCTTTTCAGACCCTCCTACCCGCCCCATTTAATATATTATCTATAGTGTCCCCTCCATTGGTGTCTATGTGTCGCAGTCATTGTCTGAGTCCAGTGTAACAGGAGAGCAGTCTAGACTGGCTGGCTACTGGTTCTAATCCTCAGAAACATGCAGCTGAATCAATCTGAAACTAAAGACCCGCTGACCCACCCCCCCAACCACCACAACCACCACCACCACCCCTCCTTCATTACACTAAAAACATAAGGCAACGTCGTATCACACACACACACACACACACGAGATGTGGTCCAGCCCCAGCGTCACGTTACTCCGCCATATAGCTGAATGGGTAGAGAGCCGAGCCGGCCCATGCATGGGAAGTCCTGGAGCGTCCCCCAGGTTCGATCCGCGGCCCTGTAGAGGTATCACCGTGATGAGAAGGAGACTCCACGTGTGTAACTGCCCCCCCCCCCCCCGCATATACGCGCATGGTCTGACCACTTAGGGTAGCAATCAGCTGAGTGAAATCAGCTGAGTGAAGCTGAACACGGAAACAGTCCAAAACCCCGTAATGGTCCATTCGGTTTCCATTCATATGCTCTGATTTACAGACCTGTGAGGGTTCATTTGGAACCCCCTCGGGGAACCCTAAGGGTCCCTGGACCTGGGGCGGCGGTGGCTCAGGGGTAGGGTGGCCGGATGGTAACCGCAAGGTTGCCAGTTCGAACCCGCGGGCTCCCCCAGAGTTGGTGTCGAAGTGTCCTTGAGCAAGACACTGAACCCCTAATTGCTCCTGATGTGCTGGTTGGTGCCTTGCGTGGTTTCCGCCGCCATCGGTGTATGGGTGTGTGTGTGTGAATGGGTGAATGTAATTAATGCACAATCTATGTAAAGCGCCTTGGATAAAGGCGCTATATAAATGCACCATTTACCATTTACCTCACTTTGAGAACCATTGCTTATAAGTTATAACTATAATAGTGGTCATTATTGTGGTCAACTTACCATACCACTTCTATCAGTAATACAAATGGTACTAATAACGTTTCATGGTAGGCATCAACCGGTCAATTTTATTCAGAGGGGTCATATCTAGCTTTATAATTTGTTACATCAGAATTTTGCCACTTCCGTCCTGGCGTTTACTATATTTTGGGGCATGTCATTAAAGGAAAATGTTTTAACATTTCAAAATGATTACAGGTTCATCCTTGATGTTCCGTTTTAGCTATTCATCTCGCGGCGGAGTCTTATAGGGCTTAAATGGCACGCACAGAGCATGATGAATGCAACACAACTGACACCATTACCGTGACATAGTGACATACTGTATGGCGGTTCAAAGTGGACATTGAGGGTCTGCATAGCTATACATGACATATGAGGCATGGATCCAAGGCATGGGAACTTTGAGAAGGCCAACTAGACATACATATGGAACAGGAGGGATGATGCATTGATATAGGGAGGGTAGGTATAGGTGGGGTAAAGGGGCATTGTGTCATGGGCTCATGTTTGTCCTTCACAATGCCTCTTAAGCCGCACGTTAACATTACACGGTCTCAAGAGAGAGCCGTTTGGAATGTCACGTTACAATGGCCATTTTTGACCCGTCGGTTAAGAGCCATGTGATGTAATGTAGCGCCCGGGCTCGTTTCAGAAGCATTTGTTGACCTGCTTATTCAACATTCACGACGTGTAATTGTTCCACGGGTAATATAACGCCAGAGGTCACTGACTCCTCCTCTGACCTTGATCCCCCAAATTAGGTAGATATGAAACTTACTAATTTGATAGATTTATCCCCCAAATGTCTTTCACATTTGTGGCGCCCCATAAGGTTTGAAGTGAAATTGCTTTTGACTATGCACGTGGGGTCGATCAGACAATGTGTTCATGTAAAAAAATAGGCCAATGTCTCATATAGCGATTTGTGAGTTTTGGACAAAATATAGGAGTAGCAAAAAGTTTTACCTTTTAACCTGAGTTACAGCGGTCCTTGCAAATAAAACATTTGAGAACCAATAGTACTAGTGGACTCCTAATGTGTCATAGTGTCATAATAAGTGACATTATTCTGGAGAAAACTTGGAGACTTGACAGATCAGTAAGTGGGTGTTTTTATGATAAAACATTTTTAGAAGATTATAATGGTGTGTAAAATAGAAAATCAAAGATTCCAAGACCAAGTCTTTGCCACGAACAGATTTGTCAGTGTACGGGCATGTTGGTTGGTGACCCCTGCTCTTGACGCACAGACGGGGTGAAAACTTTAATCTCCGTCCCCCCCACCCCCCCGGGCCTTCAACCTGGCGAAGATAACAATATATACAGTAACAATAACAATAGCACGCTGTGAAGTTTTTATCAACGTTCACGGTTCATCAGCAGAGTAATCAGACCACAGTCCTGAAACACAACCGAGGCCAGTAGACTTGACTGTGTCATCGTATAATCAAACGATAATATTGACCCGTCGCTTGCTTGGATTAGTGGACGCACGATACTATAGAGGGCAGTGGTTCTCAAAGTGGGGTCCGGGGACCCCCAGCGGTCCTATGAGGGGTTCCAGGGGGTCCACAACAAAATTAGTTAATATAGCGTCACACTCATTTCAACCACTCTATTTTTCATTTTTTTTAGCTTTTATGCATTTATTGATAGGACAGTAGACTGACAGGAAATGTGACAGGTGAGAGAGATAGGGAGTGACACACGCATCAAAGGTATAGTCTGGATCAGGATATTAAAAACTTTGAATAATTTGTTTAACACATCATCTCTCCATGGTGGAAGATACATATCATTTTGGGTGCCCTTGCGACATGAACGAAACATCTGACATAAAACATGAACATAAAAGAACACCCCACAATTATACCCCCTCATCAAAGTGCCAATCGGTTTACATGGCGTAGTGTGTCATCACCCAACACAGCCGGTGCGATGGAACATGTGGTCGAAAAAGACTGAGGTCTGGACGAGCACAAGCATATGGTGCCGTTATGTACCCGTGATGACATGGCCTAGAAGAGGTGGTCAGAGTTTTTTCCAAGAGGCCCCGACAGAACGCGGATCATCTTCTGTTAAACGACATTTTAGAGGCCGACCGACACTGAGGGATGGTGGGAGGGGAGGGGAGGAGAGGAGAGGAGGAGGAGGAGGAATGGGATAGTTGGAGCATAGATGCACGTAGATACCCCATTGGCCTTCTTTGAAGCTATGTGAGAGCGATGCGTCAATGCCGCCGCCATATGGGTATAGGGTATAGGGGCAATACGCCCCGCCTCCATGGATGTCTGGATGTCTACTGAGTGACGCAGAGCAGTGGACAATGTGGCGGTCATGCATGGCAAACGGCTGTGGCTCTCATGTCATCCAATGGCATGGATGATGTTCCTCTGTTGTCATGTTTCTGTGTCTGTCACTCCCTCTGTTTCTCTGTATCTCTCTCTGTCTCTGTCTGTCTCTCTCTCTGTCTCACTCTCTCTCTCTGTATTTCAAAAGATGGATCTTTTCCTGATGAAGGTCATTAGTCTGTAACTAATACCCCACAGCCACGACGGACCCACAGTAGATCTATTGCAACGTGATGAGAACAATTTGATGTTTTTTAGTTTTCTGTCTAGGATGACGTGAACTTGAAATATCACTGCTGAATGTTTAAAGCACCTTATAGGACTCACACAATCTCTGTGTGTTTGGGAGGGGTGTGGCTGTGGGGACCGGCTTCCCTGATTGGCTGGGGGTATATTGCACAAACGCGTGAGCATGTACAGTATTCAGCTGTGGCTCAGGAGGTAGAGCAGGTCGTCCAATGATCCCTGGGTCGGCGGTTCGAATCCCTGCTCCTCCTGTCCGCATGTCCTTGGGCAAGACACTGAACCCTACATTGCCTCCATTGAGTCGGTCGGTGTGATTGGTGTATTGAATGTGGGGTGGAGTGAGGACGCTGGTGTCGACTGTTTGCCACTTCACTTCCTAGTGTATGAACTATGAATGAATGAACCATTGTAAAGCGCTTTGAGCACTTGGAAAAGCGCTATGAAAATGCAATTCATTCATTTATTCCCCACTTCATCGTTCCCAACGTTGTATTATTGATTCCGTGACATCGCTGTCCCCTCCGTCCACTTCAATGTTAAACTAAGTGAATTTTTTTTTTTTTTTTTTTTTAATGTTTTTTTTTGTGGCTTTCGCCTTTATTTTATATATTTTTTATGGAGGGACAGACAGTAGGCTGACTGGAAATGGGGAGAGAGATGGGGGGGGTGACATGCAGTGAAGGCCGTCGGGATCGGGAGTCGAACCCGCGGCACACTGCCAGACTGGAGCCACGGCCCAGGCCCCAGATTGAGTTTTTGATCTAAAACGGCAATGGTCACGGCTCATAACTAAAGCGTCGCTGGTCGGCGGTCACGGTTACAAAATGTGAGTTTCAGGTGACGTGTAAAAAGATCGCGGCAAACATATCTTAGACGATTTTTACTTCCGGTTCATAGGCCAATGATGAGTTGTTGGTCTTCAAAATAAAAGCTGGCTCCACTAAGGTCATATGAACCGTTCCATACAACAGAGCCTTTGTTTATGTGTCCTAATAACTAGCATCACTGAGAGGCCATTTTGACCTATTTTTTTAGAAGTTGATTATCTTTGCCCATGAAGCTTTCAGAAGCCCCTTTTATGACCATCATCATCCATCATCTGGACATCTGAAACATTTTCGTTTGAAATATGAATTTAAGCACATGCTGCTTCTGTCACATTTGACTTCAGTCATGCTAGTATACTGTAAGTAGACGTCTACATGACTGTGGGCAGCAAGGCAGCTGCAACATACTGTAGTGGGTGTCGGGGGACCCCCAGGGGTCCTTGAGGGAGTTCCAGGGGGTCCCCAGCTATAAATGATAGTTCTAGGAACCAAATGGACCCTTGTTTCTGTAAACTGGGTTAAATGACCTTTGATTTTCCAACATACATTGGGGATGTTGCATATGAAACTGGGGGGAGCTGTAAAAACTTCTCTTATGGGGGTCCCTGGCATATCCTTTCTAATGGGAGCCCGCGGGCTAATGAGGGTCATTTTGGGAGTCCTTGACATGAGTCAGTTTGGGAACCACTGCTGTAGTGTAACATGCTGTATGACAGACCACACAGCTTCCTCATCTGCTTTATATATACGTCAGCACCTTTAGAGTATATATGAATAGAGACGGCACCCGGAGGAAACCCTGAGGCCAAATGGACATAGCGGCCCAATTTGGTGTTGCATCGTGGGCCCAAACACATGGACACGCTCGTCCGTTGACTATCATTGCGCACGTTCACGATGACACGTGAACGCTGTTTCATACGTGAACGCGTGCAGCGATAGCCAACGGCCTGGCGCGTTCACGATTTGGCCCACTCCTTCCCAGAATGCACTCTGTTCCTATACCCGGAAGGAGGAGTGAAATCGCCTCGTGCGCTTTTGAGCAACTTGATGCAAGTGGATGGGAGGAGAAATCCGGTGCTGTCTCTATTAATATATACTCTAAGGTTATCCCCCGCTCCAGCATGCAGCCACCTGGCCCCCGCTCGTCAAAACAACAAAAAGATGCAGGAAATAAATATAGAGTGTACAGTAACACTTCATCTCCCGACCGCAGCCGTACAACACGTATACAGTAAATCACCCTGGATGAGCCCGGAGGCCCCGTGGACCCTTTCACCACCCCCGTGTCCTTAGATTTATGTTTATGTTCCTGTTTATTTATTACCCAGCAGTACTACATCCAAATGTAAACAAGGGAGCGTGAGTCTGTGCGTGCGTGCGTGCGTGTGACTGTGTGCGTGCATTGTTAATTTGCAAACATTTTCAGACATCTTCAAGAATATATCAGCTATAGTGTAACTGTAGATTCTCGTCCTATAACACAAACATTAAATTCCCATTGACGATGTCATCATACTGTACATTACATCATGAAGATGTTCGGCGATAAGAGCGCCCCTCACTTCGCACGGTGTGATTTTTAAATAAAAAAAAACGTCTAAATAATAATAATTAACGATTAAACATTTGACAGACAATCTTTAAATCACAGAAGTGTGAAGTGAGCGGCACCTTTTTATCACGATGATCATGCATGATTGAAATGATGCATGATGAAAACTCACGCCTGGTATGGTTATGGTTGTCATTCCATCATCAGGCCGAAAATATTAAAAAAATAATAATAATATAATAATATATGAATGGCAACTGCACTGAGAGACATGCAGCTGCCGTATACTCCCACAGCTGCTCTATACATATCCTTATACAACAGTGTTTTACCAGATTTTGCCGTTTGTGCTGCTAAATAACACCATAAAACCGTCCATTAGCCTTTTCATGTCACGCACCCCCCCAAGAGGGCATTCGAAATGCAACCACAAGGCGTGCACGCGCCACAGTTTGGGAACCCCTGCATATATAGCCTATACTGTAGTATAATTATGCGTCATTCATTCATGGTACACTTTTGCGCAGTGTGGGCACACGTTTCTTTTGTGTCTAACGAATGTGACGCAGCCGCAAAAGTACGGCGCAGTGCTCTATACCAACTGAGCTATAGACACTTACAGTATAGGTACCTCCTCAGGAGGTTCCTAAGAAAAGGCCCTTAGAACCAGCTGAACTTAAAGGACACACACACACACACTCATAATCTTAACACACATAGTTTGACTGCTCTCTTCACAAACAATACATCATGGCATACGCTGGGATGGACTTGTGTTTACTCTTCAACACCCTGCCATTTCCCCCGCCTCTCAGTGGGGGAGGGGTGGCGGGGGGGGTGGACCTTCCGTGCCTATTTTAGCCGAGCCGAGTGTGTGTTTTTGCACTGTACTGTATATATGCAGCGCTGGCAGCGTTGGTTCTCCGTCTCTATGAGGGCAGATGAAAGGATGGGGGTCAGATGTGTATATTTGACTGAGGGGAGGGGGGGGGGAGAGCACCACTCAGAGATAAACCAACACTCCCGTCCTCCGTGCCGTCCGTCGCTGTCGGGCGGAAACCTTGTATCTCCAAAACTGTTCTAGGAAATGGGAGAGAAAAAAGTACCCGCATGTTCCAATGTCTCTGATTTACTCACAAGCTCTTGTTGATACTTTCCACTGGTTATACAGTATGTTCATAAAACCCACCGCTTTCATTTTTAACAATTTAAATTTGGGACCGCAGATCGCATTTACTATCACATCAGGGATCTCCATCTCTGATGATGTCACGTGATGTCACGAGACCTGCAGGGCACCATATATGGGGGCTTTCCCCATGTATGGGGATTTTGACTGACTGACGGACGGACGGACGGACGGACAAAAATGTACGATTTCAGAGTAAACGCGAGCTGCGGTCGCAATAACATGCATGTCGAAAGTTGAAATTATGGAGATAGGAGGTTTCTGCCCCGACGGCAACGATATATGCCCTCTCTGCTCTGCCTCCTGTTTCCATCCCTCCACCATTCCTCCTCCTCCTCCTCCTCGTTCTTCATCTCTGTCCTCCTCCTGTTGCTGAGCTGACTGAGCGCTCTCTCTCTCTCTCTCTCTCTCTCTCTCTCTCTCTTTATCTCTCTCTCTCTTGCTTCCGCTCTCCTTCCATTCCCCCTGTAGATCTGTCTATGCCTCCATCTTTCCATCCATCCCCTCAATCTCTTTCCCCATCTCTCCTTCTCGCTTATACTTCCTCTTTCCCCCTCTTAAGTCTCTCTCTCTCTGTGTCTCTCTCTCTCTCTCTCTCTCTCTCTCTCTCTCTCTCTCTCTCTCTCTCTCTCTCTCTCTCTCTCTCTCTCTCTCTCAGAGAGGCCCTGCCCTGACTGAAGAGAGACCATAAATCTCTGCATAGGAGGAAGCGAGTGCTCTGAGGTTGACCTGGTGGTGCACACACGCGCGCGCACACACACACACACACACACACACACACACACACACACACGTGCCTCTGTCCACCACCCAGTACAGTATGAGCGTATCTCCTCTGGAACAGACACAAGTCATGCAGTTAAGCTTCACATATATACCCACAAATCTCAGCGGTACACCCGTGCATTTCCATGCGTGTTATACAGTATAGTACAGTACGCACACGCTGATGATTTAGACGTCCACGCTCGCTCGCTAGGCAGGCTCACACTATATAACACCTGCTGTACATGTGTTACTGTATATCTTACCACCTTGCCCCCATTTAGGGACGCGTGAACTCGCCGCGTGCGCTCATTTTAAAACGCGCTCTCAGACATGGTGAAGATTATTCAATCTCAGACACACAGAGAAACATAACAGAGGTCCAGGTCAAGAGTGTACAACAGTGTAGCTAAATACAGGGGTGTGTATGTGTGTGTGTGTGTGTGTGTGTGTGTGTGTGTGTGTGGGCGGCTGGGCCGGAACAGAACATGTCCCACCAATATTTTAGTATGAGTAAGTGACAAAAAATATATACATAGATGATTGAATGTCAGTCCATATGTATCTGTATGCCAGCCCGTGTTATTCCATCAATACCTGATAGTCTTGGAGTTGTATAAGCTGTACTTTTCAAACAGGTCAACCTTGATGTCTGTGTGTGCACGCATGGCTAGACGATACATATATTTGATACTTTATATTGACGTCTACACCAAATCTCTTTTCCCAACATATAGCCGATCTACAAGCTCACGATGCGCCACGATGCCACACGCTGGTCGGGACTTGGGAGCTTGTAGATTGGCTATTTTCTTTGGCTAACGTCCACCCCAGATTATATAGCAGTGGTTAAAGGTATATACAGGCAGTACAACAAGATAAAAACACGGCAAACGGATGACACAATAAAGCCAAATGCTTGTTTTCCATTAGTGATCCATACATTGTCGTCATCCCACGGTGCGGCCCCATGGGAGTGTCATGCTTCTCTGCGTTCAGAGATGATTTCTACGGAGCTGATTTCTAAATGGGTGCAGGTTTGCATTAGGAGAACGAGACGTCTCGAATGGGCTCAAATGAACAGGGCTTTTCATCCCGAACAGAGCAGATCGTCCGCTTTGAAATCCAGCCTCTGTGTGTGTGTGTGTGTGTGTGTGTGTGTGTGTGTGTGTGTGTGCGACTGTGCGTGCGTCACACACATCATCCTTTTCAGTTCACAGACCAATATTGGTAATAATGTCAAAAACTAACACATGTGCAGTTGTAACACGATATAAGGGGAAAAGAAAGAGATACAAGCTCTCTTTCTCTCTCTCTCTGTGTGTGTGTGTGTGTGTGTGTGTGTGAGTCCACTTGGGGCGTATCTGTGTCTCTCTCTCCAGAACATGGTCCAAATCAGACCCCCTCACCCCACCCATATATAATCACACACCGGGCCCATCTCGTCGGGAGGGGAAATTGCACTGTTTGTAATTAATGCTCAATTAAACTTGACATGGCCGCCCCAAATCCCCTGTAAGGTGACGGATTAGCCCGCACAGCTGGTCCACATTGGCCCGGCCCGACGCGCCATCTAGAGTTACCTAGTCGAGGTACATTCCCCTCGCTCAATGATGGCATTTATAAGATTTGCTCTGTTCCTCGCGGCCCCCCCGCCGGACCCAGAGACACACACAGAGAGAGAGAGCAGTAACAAAGTACATTTACTATAGCTTACTGACTCCATTACATTTAGGAGACTAATATAGGACTTTTGACTCCACTTACATGTCTAGGAAGGGACCCACTGGGGCAAAAATACATGAATGAACTAAGCCCTATTTGGTCAGTCAGGGGGGAGTTAATACATTTCAATACATAAATGCGTTGATTAAAAAAAGAAAGGAAACCTACCTTGTAATTTGCACTAATTTATTTTTAAAAGCAAGCGCTGCGGCATTTTAACTCGAGTACAAATTTGAATAAGCAGCTTTCACTTGTAGTTACTGTATATAGTATAGTAATATTCACCAGGAGTGCTGAAGTACTGAGGTTGAGTACTTTGTCTTACCAGAGAGAGAGAGAGAGAGAGAGAGAGAGAGAGACATAGACGTGACAGGAGGGGGGGGGGGGGGGAGTTTGGTTTGGTGGCGTCTCCGTGCAGTGGTAACTTCATCATTTGATTGCACTGCGCTCACAAATTGCTTTGTGTGCGTGCAAAAAACCCGCTCACACACGAATACACGTGCACACGTGCGTGCACATGTACTGTACCCAGTACACATGTACTGTACCCATAGTGTTGTACACATGTACTGTACCCATAGTGTAGTACACATCATGTACTGTACACCCATAGGCCTGCTGATGGAATAAGGAATCCGTGGAATCCATCCATCTGCAGAAGGATTCATCCGACTGCGTATTAAGTTTTTATTAACAGCACATGGCATGTGAGAAGAGAGGAGGGGGGGGGAGGGGTTAATTTTGTGCTGTAACTGATGTGTGCGCGTGCGTGCATGCGTGCGTGCATCCTTGCTTGAATGTGTCTGCTGCAAGCATGCACACCCTCACCAATACGGTGTCTGCGGGTCCTGGTAATTGTGCGTGATGTGTGGCTGTGCTTACCATTACCAAGTTAACATTACCTCCTGCTATGTGTGTGTGTGTGTGTGTGTGTTTGCGTGCGTGCACAATATGTTAGTTCGTTGAGATTTGGTTGACACAGGCCTTATTCTGTTCTGACAGATCTACATCTGTTGTGTGGAGGTTGTGAGTGCTTTGTCCTTGCGCTCGCGTTGTATACCATAGCATTAGGCGGGTAAACACAGGGCGTGACAACACTGACCTGCGTGCGCTCGTGCGCGCGCTCTTTGCGTGCGTGCGTGCGTACTATAGGTCCTCTCAGTCAGTGTTGACTCGGGGTGAATGATCAGCCTCAGGCGTTGCATTGCGACAGCAGCAGTCTGACCCCAGAGGTCTTCCCTCACGACAAACACCTCTCTGCCATGCATCGTTCCAGGGTCTGTTACTGACCATTATCACTGACCCGTCACTGATAAAGAGAGGCCATCAATGGAGGCATTGTGCTTATTGGTGCTTGGTCAATTGACTCATCACGATCAAGTACTCCTTGATCGTGCAGTTGAACGCCGAAATTAAGTGTGTGTGTGTATATGTGTGCGTGTGTGCGTGCGTGTGTGTTTGCATGTGTGTGTGTGTGTGTGTGTGTGTGTGTGTGTGTGTGTGACTGCAACCTGTCTGCTCGCTTGCCAGTGTACAGATCTGTGTCTGTCACACGTGTGTGGCTTTTGCACCAGTATATTTTGCAAAGCACACACTCCTATTGGAGTGATTATAACATCACTTGACAACAAGGCAGGTGCGCTGACAGCGAGGCCTTGAGGCGGCGAGTGCCCCACGGCGAGCAGCCGGCAGGCCTTGCACGTCGACGACTGCTTTGACTGAACTTTAGTTTAGTTTAGTTTATTTGCATTAAAACGTATAAGCCAGAATAGGTTTTAAGCAAGAGTGATTCCAAAAATGGAAAATAGCGAGGCTTTCTTATATCGATATTTAACGCCTTAAGACGAGCATATTCTCGTCCTGCGCACCGCACATATTTATTTAATAGGACGGGTATACAAGTCAAAAGCATCAAATGTGTTAACCAAATTACACTTAGTACTTGACAATGAACGTTAGCGAGCTATCTAGCTAGCTATAGCGACAAAGTGCAAACGGCAAGCGCCGAACATCACTTCCACCCAATGATGGAGTCGTGGTTTTGTGAAAACCACGGCAAAAAGGCATGTGCGTGTCTGTCACCACTTAAGTGCAGGCATGAGTTTTTGTGCTGTGCAAATGCATTCACATCCATTTTATGCACGTGTGTGTGTGTGTGTGTGTGTGTGTGCGTGCGTGCGTGCGTGTGTGCGTGTTTTCCTTCGTGCCAGGCATTACCACATGGCAGAACTTAAGGTGCCATTTTCTCTGTGGTTTGCAGCCCAGCATGGAACCTGCTCCTTTTGTTTGAAGAGCGATGACATGACAGTCTGTTTGCCTGTCATGAGAGCTGCACCAAACCCTCCATTTTCTAAACCAACAATCCCACACTTGACCTGCACGGAGGATGTAGTCACTAGTTACTCTGCACGCGGAATATATACATGTCGTTACATACAATTCCTGTGTTTTTATTAAACGTATATCTATCGTCTGTCTCATATAGACTGTAACAATGATTGGACAGCGCGACAGTGTTGCGCCATTGGTTTCTTTCTATATCCGGTCCGAAATGCAAACGGAATGCTATTGGCTGAAACCACAGCGAAGGGTGTGGTCTTCTCTTCACTAGAACCAGTATAGAAACCCTAGAAACATATACCCATACTTCATCATTCTTTTTTAAATGAACGGGACCATATCATTTACTAAACGCATATCATGATGATTTAAAAAAAAAAACACTTTAAACTAGCGATTGAACTACATAAAGCAGCTCACCAACAGCTATCCGGTGCCATTTTGTCGGCCCCTCTTGCCCAGAGAGGTGCCGCTGTGCTTACGTATATCATGCTCACAACCGTAACAAACATCTGTGAAGTATTGTAGCCTCCAGGCGACTTGTCTCAGATAGCATCTGTGATCGACTCTCACGGGCGGTTATTTACAGTGAGTTAAATTCATCCTGTGATGAAGATAACGTCACTCTGATCGATGGGCTCCTACTGTGGGTTACAGTGGTTTCACTTTGGTACTTGGTGCGATGGTGCAGTGGAACTTCAAAGTAAACTTCAATGCAGTTTAGAATCTTGGCTCTTCAGGATCCGTGAACAGTGAATTCATTTTAGAATAACTTTTAGTGAGGCCACCTACCTAAAAATGTAAGTGAATTGTGAATAATTTTTTACTCTTCAAGCGGCACTACGTTGTCATTATAGATAAAGATTTGATTACATTTTTAATCTTGATTATAATAGTTTAGTATACTACCAGTAAGACACCTGAGGGCCATGTATGGAGCGTGTGAGTGTACAGGGGTTTGATGAGGTCAGATCAACATATGGAATGTCAGAACAGGTCAGCTCCATATATGGAGATCTAAGGGTGGCAACGTTGGGCAGTGTCTTGAGTGTACAGGGTTTGATGAGGGCCCATGTATAGGGCCGGGACTTAACCCATTTTTGGGCGGGAACCCCTTTTGGTGTTAGCATTATGTTATAATATATAGCTATTGAAAAATAGCAGATCTACAAGCTCATAGTGTGGCGCGCTATACGAGCTTGTAGGTCTGCTATTTTTGAAAAATCGAACGACTGACACAGAAACATAGCTTTTTCAGAAAACTGTCTGGATTTAGACGACAAGTTTAGAATCTGATCTCGGGTCAAAATGGGTTTAATTTTCGGGCCTGTTGAGAACTAGTTTTCGCAGGCTGCCAAGGTTGCCAACTCTGACCGGAGCTCTGTATCACAACAATTTGATCCGGTGCCATTTGCCAGCTACCCCAACGACCCCCCCCCCCCTCGTCTGTCTGTCTGTCTGTCTGTCTCTCTTCTTGCCAGAGGTATAACCACCTCCTCCTCCACCTCCTCCTCCCTGTATTATTATTGCCTCGCTATTTGACCTGTGGTGTCACACAGGCCTCCTGTGTGTCTGCGTGGTGACAGCCAGGCCAGGGGAGGAGGCTCGGCTGGCTGTCTGTCTGTCAGTCTGTCAGTCAGTCAGCTATAAAAGCTGCTGGTTTTGTGTCCGCCCTCATCATGCTCGCCGAGGTGTTAAAATGAAGCTGACATGTGTGACATGTCGGGATGACATGCGTGGCGTCAGAGGGGAGACACGGTCCTGTCCTGGAACCCCTCCGGCTCTCTCGCTCTGCCGTGTCAGACAGGAAAGATCTCCAGTTATGTGCCCATTGTGCACTGGGGGGGGGGGGGGGGGGGGGGGGGTGTGCATGTGTACGTACATGCGTGTTGCGTGGCAGTACTTAACCTTAAGCTCTATATACTTTGTCGTATGAAAATGCCAGTACAATTACCCGTCTTTATCTTTTTTGACTATGCGCAAAAATAGTTGACACCGCGGTTTGAAAGTGAATATATATACAAGACGCTATGAACACAAACTCGAATGAACATCTGTGAGTTATATTGTAGCCTTCAGGCGACCGTCTCAGATAGCATCTTTTAATCTGTGGCTCCTTGTGTCATTCACGGCTGGTTACAGCGCATCAATTCAATCCATCCTGTGAGATAACGTCACTCATGATCTATGGGGCTTTTTCTGCAGTCGTTTAATTTCGTAGAAAACGTCAAGTGAAATGGGGGGTTATTATAGCGGACTGTTGAGATTTATTTTCAGGGCTTTAATGCTTTATTTCAGGTATATATATACCGTGAACACATGTGAGACAGGAAGGGGGGGGGGAGAAAGATGGGCGATAATATGGAGCAAAAGCGCCTTGGGTTTGATTGGAACCGGGGGCAGCTGTGAAAGGAGTAAGAAAGTAGGCTACTGCTGAAGCAGACAACGCGCAGCGCTCCAGGTTAGAATAAAGTCCTTACGGTGGCAAGGTTGAAATTAAGAAAATGCCAGCACTCATGGTATATCCTTTTCATATGAATTTATTTACCTCTGACGTTGATAACGAACGCGTTTCGGGCCTGTGTGGCCTTCGTCAGCTGTGAAAGGAACTACTGTATGGCCTTATTCATATGCTGTGCGGAGTGCAGTGCGCTTTCACTCAGTGAAACACTGCTGGATGCCCTGGGGGCTTTGCTGACAGTTGCTGTGATTCTTGTTTTGGGATGTCTTCGACTTCAGGAATGTGGAACAATTAATGCGTCATTTTAAAGTAACATTATGTGTATAGTTCCCTATACCCAAACTCTATATGCAGCGTGTGATTTGAACCTTTCGTCAGAAACGAGCAGTTGACATTAGAACTCTTTCAGAGGCGTTGTACCTCTAAGACGTTTTAGCCCCGTGGCCCAAAAGAGAGATTAGATCTTAGCAGATCTACAAGCACACAACGTGTCGTTTCGTGCCCCGTTGTGAGCTTGTAGATCGACCTATTTTCACCACTTCTTTTAAATTGAAATGGAATTTCTTAGATTTGTTTGTTGTCGGTTGTTTTAAAATGTTATAAAATTCTTTAAAAAAATAAAATAAAAAAAAACTAAATCTTTTGAAATATATATATCTTTTTTCAACTGTAGGTATAGTGAAAAAGAACAAACACCCGCACACTGTCTTCAATTGCAGTGATTTTCTTTTGAATATGTTTCCCTATTAAAGTTTTTTCACTGCAACTGAAGACGAGTGTGTGGGTGTTCTTTCTCATTGTCGGGCACCTTACCCTCGCCTATACGCACCTGTCCCCTGTAGGTGTGCAAAAGCCTTGCTTTATAACTGTAGAAACCGTAGTAAAAGAAAAGGGATCCGTGACCCACATGTGGGTCCTCCTGAGTCCCAGTGTTTGGGGAAACAATGCTCTATAAGTCCAAGACAACCTGCTAGGCCTGCGTGACTTCCCACTCACTGCCATGCATTGTCTGAGCACGAGGACAGATGTGTGAGATACTGTAAGAGTCGCTAGTCTCGAGGGTCGGGAATGTTGTCCTTATCTGATCTACGTGTTAACATGGAGAGGTCTTATACAGTCTACTGTCAGCGGGCTCCCTGTGTAAACCAATCAGGGGGGGGTTCGCAGGGAGGAGAGGAAATGTCAGCTCAAGTGCAGCCCTGGGTCAAATGTCATTTAGAAATTAGGTCTAAAAAAAAATACTATAGAGAGTTTCCTGGAAGGAAATGCAGGTTTATTACCTGCATTTTATTGTCAATGATTGATAATTGACAGCGCTAAAACATAGACGTGTGATCCAATTGGCAAAAGGTGTATCTTTTGTAAACATATATAATTTATTTGAATACCTACAGTAGTGGACTGGATATCCTATTATATGAAACGGTCCCTCGTTGAATAGTGAAATATCTTTGTTGAAATAAAAAGCACTAAAAGCGCTTTGAGTCGTCGGGCAGGTGCAGCCGATGAAACGGTGCTCTCTCTCTCCAAACAGAGGTGCGGTACCACCAACTGTTTGCGTCGGGGGAGGGGGGGGGGGGCCCATGCACAAACGGTTAATAATCCTATTTCTTTCCACCCGCACTCATAACAGACACGGGGGGAAGACGACGCTTCCTTGCAGGTCCGTGCATGACTCCCAACGAACGCCGAGAGCGAGGGCTGCACTTCTTCTATAGCCTCTAGGTGTTGCCAGGTCATCAGTTTATTTTTTTATTTTTTTAATTAGACCTCCTGTGTAGCGGGGGATAATGAGGGAGAGGCAGAGAAGAGGACAAAGTCAATTAAAGTTGTCTCTCGTTACACACCAAACCTATCTTGTCTGATCAGTATAGGAGCGCCTTGAGGAAACGAGAGCACAGCGACGTAGAGGGGGGGAGGGGGGGGGGGTCTCCTCCCCTCCCTCCCCCTCCCCCCTCCCCTCCTCTCCTCATCCCTCGTTAGTTAGGAATTTGTTTACGCTTCGTCTAGAGCTGTGACCTGTAATGGGCCACGAAGCCCTCTGGTCAACACGGGATTACCCAACAGCTTCTCCTCTGGGCGAGGACAACACACACACACACACACACACAAACACACACGCAGGCGCACACACACACGCACACACGCACACACACGCACACACACACACTGGGGCGATAGCACCTCACTTAAGCCACTCGGATAACAACCATTACTAATGGCAATTAGCTCATTAGATCCCTGTTAATGCCCAATAGCGTGGGCTATAGTGCTGACCACGTCAGAGAGGATGTGTGTCCTCCTATCTCTCTTTGCCTCTTTTGTCCACCTCTGTTTGGTTTGGAGCGCATTATAAATCCCTGTTCAAACAGCGGACGGGCCACCATTTCCTCATACTTTATTATTATTATTATTATTATTATTATTATCACTTTATCTTTGACCCGGCTTTTTAACTTTGATAGGGAGTTGATCGATGTCCATGCATTTGGAAATGAGTGGCAGCCTGGCAGGGCACCAAGGGGGGGGGGGGGACGGCTCGCTTTGCCTGCAGTCAGGCTTTTGAATACCTGCACTTTCAACTTAGTATCCTTATCTTTTATTTGGCTAATGTCCAAAACATTTTTCTTTTTGGCAAAACTACAAGCACACAATGTGTATTGCGGTCGACAACACTGTTGACAAACTATGCGATAAACTATAGATTAGGGTTTAAGTGGGTCTCAAAGCGTGTGCCTCAGCTATAGGAGCTCCTTTCACCAAAAGGTGATTCTTCGGCCGCGGCCCACCTCCAGAGTGTCTCCTTTTGCACTACCACCCTGACAGTTTATCAGCGGGCCTGAAAGCCCATACCCACTAAAACCGTAATGGGACGTTGCAAACAATTGCCAACTCCTAATGCCAATTTCCATTTCACACAATTACCATTTTAACCCTCCCGAATGTACACAAACTCTGGGCTGCATATAGCCGTGAACCGGGAGCCAGACTCGGCGAGTATCCATCCTAAGTACTTAAAGCTTAAAGTTGTGATCTTTAAATTCGGTGAGCTCTGCGCGCGGTGTCTCCACCTCTGGCTCCATTAGAGGACTTTGTGTTAATCCCTGCAGGGATTCCGTCATCCCCCTGGTGCCCCGGGCCCTGTGTGTGGGAGGTAGGACAGCCTAGGGGATGCAGGACAGCCTAGGGATGGTATGAGGACCTTGGAGGGAAGCCCAAACACTGCTAAAACAACTCTCCGGGAATTTTCCTTCGCGTCCCCCTACCCTGCTGAGGAAAGACAACACACACGCATACCTGTTTGATGAGTGGGAGTTGCTGCCTCTAGTTTACTTTGCGACGACCAGTACACCTTGGGAGTCTTGGACTGAGTCGTTCCGCATACAAAGAGCCTGGGAGTGAATGTGGAAATGGGCATGCTTCAGGGTCTTTTGAGTGAGTGTGTGTGTTCTTTGAATGAGCTACGTCCAAAAATAATATTTAATCAATGCATGAACCTGAATATTAACTTGATGGTTCAATTCAAAGTAATTCTCTCTGGAGATATACCTCTCCAAATACAACCCATTTAAAGGGAAGCATTGTGTACTTTACGGTATGTGCTTTCCCCATTACTTCAGGGAGAATTGGACTGCACATCACATTGTAAATGGTGCATTTATATAGCGCCTTTATCCAAGGAGCTTTACATAGATTGTGCATTACATTCACCCATTCACACACGCATTCATACACCGATGGCGGCGGAAACCATGCAAGGCACCAACCAGCACATCGGGAGCATTTAGGGGTTCAGAGTCTTGCTCAAGGACACTTCGACACTTAACACTGGGGGGGAGCCCGGGTTGGAACTGGCAACCTTGCGGTTACCATCCAGCCACTCTACCTCTGAGCCCACACATTGTAAATGGGTAACATTTACAATCACCACCACCACCATGCAGCTTAAATGGCGCAAGGTGCACACAACAACATGTAACCTGTTCACGTACATTCACTCACACTTCAGCAGGATGCCTCTCCCAAATTGTTTGGAACGAACAACTATTTTAGTGTCGTTTGTTTTGTTGTCGGGCCATGCCCATGTGCCATTGATTGCGAAGCTTCTGCTCTTTGCACACACAAAGTGAGCACACACAAAAGCGCACACATTGATTTCTGCATGACATGTGTTACGACACCACAGCTATGCGTGGGAACATGTTATGCATTGTGACCTGTGAGAAATGCAGCCTGTGGGGCCGTGCAACAATAGTGGAGGTGTATCCACCGCAGGGTTCATTCACACGTACTGCTCCAAGCAGGTGACCCAAAACAGAACCTGGCTGCTCCCCGGTGTGTGTCAAAAACCAATTCATTTTTTGATAAGTGTAACCGCAACGGAGGAAGTGATGAATTACGAGACTTTTGTATCGTGAATTGACTGGTTGGTGTTCTCTAAAGGCAAGCCACCAGGCAGGGAGTTGCCCTATTTTTTTGGCAAATTGTGAAAGCAGCTGTACGTTAAAAAACAAAGATTAAAGAAGTGTGCGTGAATGCATGGCCTAGATGGCTGCCTGTCAGGGTCGAGGAGTGGCCTAGGAAAAGCAGCCACAAAAAAAAAAAAGTGATCTATTCCGACCCCGCCTTTTCGAATCGCTCGAGTTTCCGATCACTGCATGCCAAATGATACCAGTGAGTCACCTGGAGCATTCAGCGTTCCTATATTGTGTGGCTTTCCCAAACATGTCCGATAACGTACCCCGCCCCCCACCCACAATACACGGCATTAATGGCTCACACAATGTTGCACAAAGCACTGTGGTTGATTGGCAGGAGTTTCAGTGAACGGTGCCATGTTTATACAAGCCTATCGGTACCTTTAGATTGGAAACAGAATATCTGCGCGGGACAACAATGCACCACAACAACCACCAGCAACTTGTTGTCACGGTGTTTACCTTTCAAGCTCTTATCCCATTCTGACCTGAGATCAGATTCATACGAGGTTTCCACTGGACACACACTGGTCTGATTTAACCCATTCTGACCTGGGATCAGATTCTAAAAATGTCAGTCGTTCTTCTAATTTTTCAAAATAGCAGACCTACAAGCTCGTATCGCGCCACTCGGTGGCGCGATATGAGCTTGTAGATCTGCTATTTTTCAATAGCTAAAGCATAACATGATGCCAACACCAAAATGGGTGCCCGGTCAGAATGGGTTATACAATAGTCTTGTTATACAACAGATTACACCACTTGGCGATCGGTTTCCATGCGCATGTTGCAGAGAGTACCCGGCCTGCCTGTGGGGCCCATATAGCTGGTAGCCACAGCTCAATAGGTAGAGGGAGGCCGCCTGGGAAAACAGAAGGTCTCGGGTTCGATTTCCTGCCCTGCCCCCCCCCCCCCCCCCCCCCCCCCCTGCTCAATATGATCACCTGAGCACTCAGCCATCTGCTGGGTATAGCTGAAACAGAATTTTCCTCACTGCATTAATATGGTCTATATATATATATATATAAGCCTAATATCTCTCTTGCCCTGGAGGTAATAAGGGGAGAGGCATTCCTCTTTGGATAAGCGCTTATTGGTGTTTGGTTTCCCCTGCAAGAGACCCTGTGTAGTTCACATCCTGGTGGCTAACATGTATACATGGTGTTTGCCATGAGACGCCGTGTGACGCGACACTATACCATACCTGGCTGTGTCCGTGCTGCGGTGGGAACAGAATGTAGGCTGCAGCGTGCACACATAGCTGTGGGTGGCTCTATTTATCGATGCACACACACACACACACACACACACAGCTGTTGTCAGAAAGACGTATGTGCGTGGCTGCTTTGTCAACAAGCTAACTGTACGCAATGACCTGTGCCGTATATTTATTTGGCTGCCGCCATGGTTACGTGGTTAGGAAGTCTTGATGTATGGGGTCCCATGAGCTCTCTGACAGCGCGCTATTGTCCCGTAATGACACATCCAGCATTTTTAGCTAGGGCTTTGCATGTATGGGAATTCGAGTGTGAAGCTCGCTGAAGCAACAGCGGCTATACTATACGTGGGGGCATGGCGTGACGCTTTGAAGTGCTGTTCATGGGGAGATTAGCTGAAGGAGGAGAGAATAGGATTCCCTTGAACTGGTGAGCTCCCCGTTTTGTGCTCTGCATAAACAAAGGGGGGGGGGGGGGGGGGGAGAAGCAACCAGGAAATTATGAAATTAAAAACAAATAAACACAAGTCCGCTCTTATCCGCCCTCAACCTCTCTCGCCGACAAAAAGGGGCTTTGAACCCGCGGGAGAAAAGAAAGCAATCAGGCGAAGCTCCCAGATGAACTCGGATAATGACCGATCTCTCGTTTTGCTTTATTATATAGACTCTTAAACACAGTGATTGACACTGATACACTCAGGAGAAGAAAAAAAACCTTGGTCTTCAGCAACGTCTTCGCGTTGGAGAGCAGTCGGGGTCATAACTCCAGCACCTAAAAATTTCTCTTCTTTCCCCTCACTTTGGGTCCAGGTTGTAATATTTCTGTCCAGATACAACCCCTGGCAGGTCCAATGCTCGGCTCTCTGGTACTTCATCACCGTGCTGTGGAGGGGAGAGATGTGCTTTTGACTACAAAACTCTGGTTTGAAGTGCAGACCCCGCTTTGATGTGAGCCTAATATGGTTTGTAAAAAGGGGGATCCTGCACTTTGAAGTGTTGCCTGACGCTGTCCAGACGCGAGTGCGAGTGTATGCGCAATGCAAGCGCGCGAGTGTCTGCGCATGCATGCGTGGGTACGCGCATGTGTGTGTGTGTGTGTGTGTGTGTGTGTGTGTGTGTGTGCGCGAGCGTGTGTGTGTGTGTGTAATCAAGAGAGCAGCACTCGGGCCCTAGCAGGTCTTTGTCTGTCATCCCGGAGTTGTAAAAAGTGATGTAAACATTCAGAGAGGCTGGTGGTAACACACAGGCCTGTGGAGCAGGGCAGAGAGAGAGAGAGAGAGAGAGGGGGGGGGGGGGGGAGGGGGAGAGAGAGAGGGAGGTAGGGACAGAAAGTGAGCGAGCAAGTGTGAGAGAGAAATGTTGGAGGGAGAGCGAGAAAGAGAGGTAGAAAGGAGAACGTATGGGAGGAATGGT